>NC_080382.1:69020215-69320215 GCF_014773155.1 Arachis stenosperma | reverse complement strand
ATATATAGGAGTAGCCTTGAATTATTTAGGGAGAGTTTTTTTTTTTGGAGAGTTGGGAAGAGTTCTGAAGGGAAAGCATTACTCTCTATTTTACTTTCTCTACTCTTCTAGTCGAGAATGTATTCTCCATCTTTGTTTTTATTTTTTAGAGCTATGAACAACTAAACCCATTTTATTGGGTAGGGAGCTCTATTGTAATTTGATGGATCAACATTAGTTTTCTTCATTCTTCTTCTATCTTTTCTCTTGATTTTACTTGAAATCTTTCAATCTTCATCCCATTGGGTAGCTATCTTGGAAAAGAAACTATTCAAATTTGGATCCCTTCTGAACCTTGAAAGAGGAATGAAGAGATCAAGCTAGAAATACTTTCTCATGCTAGACCAAATTGGGTTTGGATGGATATGTGACTATAATCCTCTCAAAACTTGATTTGGGAAATGCATGTGGTATAATCAGTGACTACACTTCATCTCTTCTCATGAGCAATTAACCCAGGAATTGGCTATTAATCAAGATTTGAGAGATTGAATTGCAGAAATTGTAATTCAATCAATTAAGATTGCCAAGGAGATCAATGAGTGTATTGATTGAGGAAGAGATGAAAATAAACTTGATCCGGAGAATTGCAACATCTCCTATGCCCAATGAACTCCCCAATTCTGATCTCACCCATTCTCTTTAATTTCTGCGTTTATTTTCATGAGCAAACACCCCATTCCCATTTATAATTCAGCAATTTAATTTCAATCATTTACTTCCAGTTCTTTAATTCTAGCATTTACTTTTCCGTCATTTACATTCCCGCATTTTATTTTCTGCAACTCTCAACCCAAATTTTGAATTAGCTCAACTAGAACATTCTTCCAATTAAAGTTGCTTGATCAATCAATCCCTGTGGGATTCGACCTCACTCTATTATGAGTTTTTACTTGACGACAAATTCGGTACACTTGCCGAAGGAAATTTGTTGAGAGACAATTTCCACCTACATCAAAGAGATGAAGTGTGGTCACTGATTATACCACATGCATTTCCAAAATCAGGTGTTGAGAGGATTATAGTCACATATCCATCCAAACCCAATTTGATCCAGCATGAGAAAGCATTTCTAGCTTGATCTCTTCATTCCTCTTTCAAGGTTCAGAAGATATCAAGTTTGAATAGCTTCTTTTCCAAGATAACTACCCAATTGGATGAAGATCGAAAGCTTTCAAGTAAAATCAAGAGAAAAGATAGAAGAAGAATAATGAAAACTAGTATTGATCCATCAATTTACAACAGAGCTCCCTAACCCAATGAAAGGGGTTTAGTTGTTCATAGCTCTAGAAAATGAAAACAAAGATGAGAATACATCATTGAACTAGAATAGCAGAGAAAGTAAAATACAGAGAGTAGTGCTTTTTTCCAACTTCCAGAACTTTTAAATAATTCAAAGCTACTCCTATATATACTACTCTTCTCAGCTTCTAGTTGGCTCTTCAAGTCTTGGGCCTTTGGATCTTGAGTTTGAAGCAGTTCTCTTCTTCATTTGGGCTTGGATTTACTTGCAGAGAGATAGTGTGAAGTGGGCAGCGACTTTAGCTCAGGACGTTAGGGGTGTTAACGTTTAGTGAAAGTATGAGTTCGAGAACGTTAGCGACAGTCAACATTGTCACTAACGTTCCAATGTACCCCTTTTGCCTCACGTTAGAGCCCACGTTAACTAGGTTAACGTGGCTTCTAACGTGCCCTTGCCAACCTTCGAGAACGTTAGTGACACTTAACATTGTCACTAACGTTCCAGTGTGCCCCTATGTCTCACGTTAGAGTCCCACGTTAACTAGGTTAACGTGGCTTCTAAAGTGGCCTTGCCAACCTTCGAGAATGTTAGTGACACTTGGTTGATAGTTACATCCCATCCTCTCAGTGAAAATGGTCCAAATGCTCTGTCACAGCACGGCTAATCATCTGTCGGTTCTCAATCAGGTTGGAATGGAATCCATTGATTCTTTTGCGTCTGTCACTAACGCCCAGCCTTCAGGAGTTTAAAGCTCGTCACAGTCATTCAATACCGAAATCCTACTCGGAATACCACAGACAAGGTTAGACTTTCCGGATCCTCATGAATGCCGCCATCTATCTAGCTTATACCACGAAGATTCTGTTGGGGAATCTAAGAGATATGCGCCCGGCCTAGAGTAGAACGGAAGTGGTTGTTAGTCACGCGCAATCATAGGTGAGAATGATGATGAGTGTCACGGATCATCACATTCATCAAAGTTAAGTGCAACGTATATCTTGGAATAAGAATAAAAGAGAATTGAATAGAAAGTAATAGTAATTGTATTGAAACTTGAGGTACAACAGAGCTCCACACCCTTAATCTATGGTGTGCAGAAACTCCACTGTTGAAAATACATAAGTGAAAGGTTCAGGCATGGCCGAATGGCCAGCCCCCATGGTCTAAGGACTAGGCGTCCAGAGATGTCAAATACATTAGTTAAATGTTCTATTTATAATAAACTAGCTCCTAGGGTTTACATGAGTAAGTAATTGATGCATAAATCCACTTCTGGGGCCCACTTGGTGTATGTTTGGGCTGAGCTTGATCTATCCATGAGCTTAGGCTTCTCTTGGAGTTGAACTCCAAGTTATGACGTGTTTTGGGCGTTCAACTCCGGATCATGACGTTTTTCTGACGTTTAACTCCAGACAGCAGCATGTACTTGGCGTTCAACGCCAAGTTACGTCATCAATTTCCGAATAAAGTATGGACTATTATATATTGCTGGAAAACCCTGGATGTCTACTTTCTAACGCCGTTGAGATCGCGCCATTTGGAGTTCTGTAGCTCCAGAAAATCCATTTCGAGTGCAGGGAGGTCAGATTCCAACAGCATCAGCAGTCCTTTTGTCAGCCTTTTTCAGAGTTTTGCTCAAGTCCCTCAATTTCAGCCAGAAATTACCTGAAATCACAGAAAAACACACAAACTCTTAGTAAAGTCCAGAAATGTGAATTTAACATAAAAACTAATGAAAACATCCCTAAAAGTAGCTTGAACTTACTAAAAACTACCTAAAAACAATGCCAAAAAGCGTATAAATTATCCGCTCATCACAACACCAAACTTAAATTGTTGCTTGTCCCCAAGCAACCGAAAATCAAGTAGGATAAAAGAAGAGAATATACTATAAATTCCAGAATATCAATGAATATTAATTATAATTAGATGAGCGGGACTTGTAGCTTTTTGCCTCTGAACAGTTTTGGCATCTCACTTTTTCCTTTGAAGTTTAGAATGATTGGCTTCTCTAGGAACTTAGAATTTCGGATAGTGTTATTGATTCTCCTAGTTAAGTGTGTTGATTCTTGAACACAGCTACTTATGAGTCTTGGCCGTGGCCCTAAGCACTTTGTTTTCTAGTATTACCACCAGATACATAAATGCCACAGACACAAAACTGGGTGAACCTTTTCAGATTGTGATTCAGCTTTGCTAGAGTCCCCAGTTAGTGGTGTCCAGAGCTCTTAAGCACACTCTTTTTGCTTTGGATCACGACTTTAACCACTCAGTCTCAAGCTTTTCACTTGGACCTTCATGACACAAGCACATGGTTAGGGACAGCTTGATTTAGCCGCTTAGGCCTGGATTTAATTTCCTTGGGCCCTCCTATCCATTGATGCTCAAAGCCTTGGATCCTTTTTACCCTTGCCTTTTGGTTTTAAGGGCTATTGGCTTTTCCTGCTTGCTTTTTCTTTTTCTTTCTATTTTTTTCGCCATTTTTTTTTCTTTTTTTTTCCGCAAGCTTTCTTTTTCACTGCTTTTTCTTGCTTCAAGAATCAATTTCATGATTTTTCAGATCATCAATAACATTTCTATTTGTTCATCATTCTTTCAAGAGCCAAAAATTTTAACATTCATAAACAACAAGATCAAAGACATATGCACTGTTTAATCATTCATTCAGAAAACAAAAAGTATTGTCACCACATCAATATAATTAAACTAAATTCAAGGATAAATTTGAAATTCATGTACTTCTTGCTCTTTTGAGTTAAAACATTTTTTCATTTAAGAGAGGTGAAGGATTAATGGAATTTATTCATAGCTTCAAGACATAGTTACTACATACTAATGATCATGAAGTAGAGACACAAAACATAAATAAACACAACATTAAAAACCGAAAATAGAAAGAAATAAAGAACAAGGAATGAATCCACCTTTAGTGGCATCTTCTTCTTGAAGGACCAATGATGTTCTTAAGCTCTTCTATGTCCCTTCCTTGCCTTTGTTGCTCCTCCCTCATTGCTCTTTGATCTTCTCTTATTTCTTGGAGAATGATGGAGTGCTGATGAGCGGATAATTTATACGCTTTTTGGCATTGTTTTTAGGTAGTTTTTAGTAAGTTTAAGCTACTTTTAGGGATGTTTTCCTTAGTTTTTATGTTAAATTCACATTTCTGGACTTTACTATGAGTTTGTGTGTTTTTCTGTGATTTCAGGTAATTTCTGACTGAAATTGAGGGATTTGAGCAAAACTTTGAAGAAGGCTGACAAAAGGACTGCTGATGCTGTTGGAATCTGACCTCCCTGCACTCGAAATGGATTTTCTGGAGCTACAGAACTCCAATTGGCGCGCTCTCAATGGCGTTGGAAAGTAGACATCCAGGGCTTTCCAGAAATATATAATAGTCCATACTTTATTCGAAGAATGACGACGTAACTTGGCGTTGAACGCCAAGTACATGCTGCTGTCTGGAGTTAAACGCCAAAAAAACGTCATGATCCGGAGTTGAACGCCCAAAACACGTCATAACTCGAAGTTCAACTCCAAGAGAAGCCTCAGCTCGTGGATAGATCAAGCTCAGCCCAAGCACACACAAAGTGGGCCCCAGAAGTGGATTTATGCATCAATTACTTACTCATGTAAACCCTAGTAGCTAGTCTAGTATATATAGGACATTTATCTATTGTATTAGACATCTTTTGACAGTTTAATCTCTTTGAATATTCGGTCACTTGATCATGGAGAGGGCTGGCCATTCGGCCATGCCTGAACCTCTTTTACTTATGTATTTTCAACGGTGGAGTTTATGCACACCATAGATTAAGGGTGTGGAGCTCTGCTGTACCTCAAGTATTAATGAATTCCTACTTTCTTTTATTCAATTCCTCTTTTATTCTTATTCCAAGATATTCATTCGTACCCAAGAACATGATGAATGTGATGAGTTAGATAACCCTCATTATCATTCTCACTTATGAACGCGCGTGATTGAGAACCACTTCCGTTCTACATGCAACAGAGCTTGAATGTGTATCTCTTAGATTCCCCAACAGAATCTTCGTGGTATAAGCTAGATAGATGGCGGCATTTATGAGGATCCGGAAAGTCTCACCTTGTCTGTGGTATTCCGAGTAGGATCCTGGGAATCCGGAAAGTCTAACCTTGTCTGTGGTATTCCGAGTAGGATTCCGGTAATGAATGACTGTGACGTGCTTCAAACTTGCAAGTGCTGGGCGTTAGTGACAGACGCAAAAGAATCAAGGGATTCTATTCCAGTAGGCGCGGGAACCAACCAGTGATTAGCCGTACTGTGACAGAGTACGTGAGCATTAGTTTTCACTGCGAGGATGGGATGTAGCCATCAACCATGGGTGATGCCTCCAGACGATTAGCCGTGCGAGTGACAGCCGCATCGGATCATTTTCCCGAGAGGATTGAAAGTAGCCACCGCTGATGGTGAACCCCTATACACAGCTTGCCATGGAAAGGAGTAAGAAGGATTGAGTGGAAGCAGTAGGAGAGCAGGCGTCCTTGAGCCATACAGCACCTCCATCCACTTATCTGAAATTCTCACCAATGGATCTGCATAAGTATCCTATCCCTTTTATTATTTCTATTTTATTATTTGAATCTAATCAAGTATCATGTTTAATCAGCCTGACTGAGATCTACAAGGTGACCATAGCTTGCTTCATACCAACAATCTCTGTGGATTCGACCCTTACTCACGTAAGGTTTATTACTTGGACGACCCAGTACACTTGCTGGTTAGTTGAACGGAGTTGTGAATTTAACCAAGAGACACAATAGTTTTTGTGTACATACTAAGAGCCAATATTGATGATCACAATTTCGTCCACCAAGTTTTTGGCGCTGTTGCCGGGGAATTGTTCGAGTATGGACAACTGACGGTTCATCTTGTTGCTCAGATTAGGTAGTTTTCTTTTCAAAAATCTTTTTCAAAATTTTTCTTTTTTTTTTCTTTTATCCAAACTATATTTTCGAAAAAAAATTTAATAAAAAATACAAAAAATTAGAAAATCATAAAAATCAAAAATATTTTGTGTTTCTTGTTTGAGTCTTGAGTCAATTTTTAAGTTTGGTGTCAATTGCATGCTTTTAAAAATTTTTCTTGTATTTTTCGAAAATCCCATGCATTCATAGTGTTCTTCATGATCTTCAAGTTGTTCTTGATAAGTCCTCTTGATTGATCTTGATGATTTCTTGTTTTGTGTTGTTTGTTGTTTTTCATATGCATTTTTTGTTTGTTAGAGTCCATGCATTAAAGATTTCTAAGTTTGGTGTCTTGCATATTTTCTTTGCATCAAAAAATTTTTTTAAAATTATGTTCTTGATGTTCATCATGATCTTCAAAGTGTTCTTGGTGTTCATCTTGACATTCATAGCATTCTTGCATGCATTCATTGTTTTGATCTAAAAATTTCATGCATTGAGTATTTTTGTTGTTTTTCTCTCTCATAATTAAAAATTCAAAAATCAAAAAAATATCTTTTCCTTATTTTCCTCCAAATTTTCGAAATTTTGGGTTGACTTGGTCAAAAATTTTCAAAATTAGTTGTTTCTTACAAGTCAAGTCAAAATTTCAAATTTTAAAAATCTTATCTTTTCAAAATCTTTTTCAAAAATCATATCTTTTTCATTTTTTTTATTTTTCGAAAATTTCAAAAATCTTTTTCAAAATATTTTCAAAATCTTTTTCTTATCTTTACATCTAATTTTCGAAAATTAGCTAACAATTAATGTGATTGGTTCAAAAATTTGAAGTTTGTTACTTTCTTGTTAAGAAAGGTTCAATCTTTAAGTTCTAGAATCTTATCTTGTAGTTTCTTGTTAGTGAAGTAAATAATTTCAAATTTTTAAATTAAATCTTTTTCAAAATATCTTTTTCTTAAAACTTTTATTTTATCTTTATCTTATCTTTTTCAAAAATTTTATCGTTCTCAAAATTTGATTTCAAAATATCTTATCTAACTTCCTATCTTCTTATCTTTTTCAAAAATTTGATTTCAAATCTTTTTCAATCAAACTAACTAACTTTTTGTTTGTTTCTTATCTTTTTCAAAACCACCTAACTACTTCTCTCTCTTCTATTTTCGAAAATATCTCTCTCTTTTTCAAAAATTCTTTTTAATTAACTAATTGTTTCAAATTTTAATTTCAATTACATGTATCTCTAATTTTCGAAAATCACTAACTCTTTTTTTAAAATTATTTTCGAATTCTCCCTTCTTTTTTCTTCTTCTATTTAATTATTTAATTACTAACACTTCTCTTCACCTCTCTTCATCCAAAAATCCGAATCCTTCTTCATTCTTCTACCCCCTTTCTTTTTCTATTAACATAAAGGAATCTCTATACTGTGACATAGAGGATTCCTCTTTCTTTTCTTGTTTTCTTCTCTTTCATATGAGCAGGAACAGGGATAAAGGCACTCTTGTTGAAATTGATCCAGAACCTGAAAGGACTCTGAAGAGAAAATTAAGAGAAGTTAAATTACAACAATCCAGAAGCAACCTTTTAGAAATTTTCGAACAAGAGAAAGAGATGGCAGCCGAAAATAATAATAATAATGTAAGGAGAATGCTTGGTGACTTCACTAAGCCAATGTCCAAGTTTGATGGAAGAAGCATCTCCATTCCTGCCATTGGAGCCAATAACTTTGAGCTGAAACCTCAGCTAGTTGCTTTAATGCAACAAAACTGCAAGTTTTATGGACTTCCATCTGAAGATCTCTATCAGTTTTTAACTGAATTCTTGCAGATCTGTGAGACTGTAAAGACGAATGGAGTTGATCCTGAAGTCTACAGACTCATGCTTTACCCTTTTGCTGTAAGAGACAGAGCTAGAATATGGTTGGATTCACAACCTAAGGATAGCCTGGACTCCTGGGATAAGCTGGTCACTGCCTTCTTGGACAAATTCTTTCCTCCTCAAAAGCTAAGCAAGATGAGAGTGGATGTTCAAACCTTCAAACAAAAAGATGGTGAATCCCTCTATGAAGCTTGGGAAAGATACAAGCAGCTGACCAAAAGATGTCCATCTGACATGTTTTCAGAATGGACCATATTAGACATATTCTATTATGGTCTCTCTGAATTTTCGAAAATGTCATTGGATCATTCTGCAGGTGGATCTATTCACCTGAAGAAAACGCCTGAAGAGGCTCAAGAGCTCATTGACATGGTTGCAAATAACCAGTTCATGTACACCTCTGAGAGGAATTCCGTGAACAATGGGATACCTCAGAAGAAAGGAGTTCTTGAAATAGATGCTCTGAATGCCATATTGGCTCAGAATAAAATGTTGACTCAACAGGTCAACATGATCTCTCAAAATCTGAATGGATTGCAACATGCATCCAACAGTACTAGAGAGGCAGCTTCTGAAGAAGCTTATGATCCTGAGAACCCTGCCATGGCAGAAGTTAATTACATGGGTGAACCTTATGGAAACACCTATAACTCATCATGGAGAAATCATCCAAATTTCTCCTGGAAGGATCAGCAAAAGCCTCAACAAGGCTTTAACAATGGTGGACGCAATAGGCCGAACAATAGTAAGCCATATCCATCATCTTCTCAGCAACAGACAGAGAACTCTGAACAAAACAATTCTAATTTAGCCAATATAGTCTCTGATCTGTCAAAGGCCACTTTCAGTTTCATGAATGAAACAAGATCCTCCATTAGAAATCTGGAGGCACAAGTGGGCCAACTGAGTAAGAAAGTCATTGAAACTCCTCCTAGTATTCTCCCAAGTAATACAGAAGAGAATCCAAAAGGAGAGTGCAAGGCCATTGATTTAATCAAAGTGGCCGAATGCACTAAGGAGGAGGAGGACGAAAATCCTAGTGAGGAAGACCTCCTGGGACGTTCCTCAAGCAAGAAGGAGTTTCCTATTAAGGATCCTGAGGAATCTGAGGCTCATCTAGAGACCATAGAGATTCCTTTAAATCTCCTTCTGCCATTCATGAGCTCTGAAGAATATTCATCCTCTGAAGAGAATGAAGATGTGACTGGAGAGCAAGTTGCTCAATACTTAGGAGCTATCATGAAACTGAATGCCAAGCTGTTTGGTAATGAGACTTGGGAAAGTGAACCTCCCTTGTTCATTAGTGAACTAGATACTTGGATTCAGAGAACTCTACCTCAAAAGAAACAAGATCCTGGCAAGTTCTCAATACCTTGTACCATAGGCACCATGATCTTTGAAAAAGCTCTGTGTGATCTGGGGTCAGGGATAAATCTAATGCCACTCTCTGTAATGGAGAAGCTGGGGATCATTGAGGTACAACCTGCCTTGTTCTCATTACAACTGGCTGACAAGTCAGTGAGACAAGCTTATGGAATAGTGGAGGACATGCTAGTAAGGGTTGAAGGCCTTTACATCCCTACTGATTTCATAATCCTGGACACTAGGAAGGAAGAGGATGACTGCATCATCCTTGGAAGACCTTTCCTAGCCACAGCAGGAGCTGTGATAGATGTCAACAGAGGTGAGTTAGTCCTTCAATTGAATGGGAACTATCTTGTGTTTCAGGCACATGGCCATCCCTCTGTGACAAAAGAGAGTAAGCAGGAAGAGCTTCTCTCAGTTCAGAGTCAAGAAGAGCCCACACAGTCAAACTCTAAGTTTGGTGTTGTGAGGCCACAACCAAACTCTAAGTTTGGTGTTCAAACCCTATATCCAAACTCTAAGTTTGGTGTTGGGACTACACACTAAATTGACCTGATCACCATGTGGCTCCATGAGAGCCACTGTCAAGCTATTGACATTAAAGAAGCGCTTGTTGGGAGGCAACCCAATTTTATTTATCTAATTTTATTTTATTTTGTTTCTTGTTTATTTTTGTGTTTTATTAGGTACATGATCATGAGGAGTCACGAAAAAAAATCAAAAAAATTAAAAACAGAGTCAAAAACAGAAGAAAAAAATTTTCACCCTGGAGGTAGCGCAGACTGGCGTTCAACGCCAGTAAGGTGCATCTGGCCGGCGTTCAACGCCAGAACAGAGCACCATTCTGGCGCTGAACGCCCAAAACAAGCAACAACCTGGCGTTAAACGCCAGGATGGTGCACAGAGAGGACAAACTGGCGCTGAATGCCAGGAACAAGCATGAAACTGGCGTTCAACACCAGAAACATGCATTACATGGGCGTTGAACGCCCAGAACATGCATCAATGGGCGTTTGAACGCCAGAATGATGCATGAAGGAATTTTACATGCCTATATGGTGAAGGAATGGTATTTGTTTTCACCTCAGGATCTGTGGACCCCACAGGATCCCCACCTACCACATTCCCACCTTACCTTTTAATCCTAATCACACTCTCCTAATCCAAATCTCATTTCACTCTTCCCCATATCACACTTCCCAAAAACCTTCACCAATCACCTCAAGTCCTCTTCCCAATTACCCCATTCACCATTCACATCAACCTCCCCTTCCCCATAAACCCCACCTACCCTCATAAAATTCAAATTCAATTCCCCACCCCTTCCCACCCAAAATGGCCGAACTCCCACCCTCCCTCTCCCTATAAATAACCTCTCATTCTTCTTCATTTTCACACAACACAAACCCCTTCTTCTCCCACATAGCCGAACCTACTTCTCTCCCTCTTCACCATATTCTCTTCTTCTTCTTCTACTTTTCTTTTCTTTCTTGCTCGAGGACGAGCAAAAATTTTAAGTTTGGTGTGGTAAAAACATAAGCTTTTTGTTTTTCCATTACCATCAATGGCACCTAAGGCCGGAGTATCCTCTAGAAAAGGAAAAGGGAAGGCAAACGCTTCCACCTCCGAGTCATGGGAGATGGAAAGATTCATCTCCAAGAGCCATCAAGACCACTTCTATGATGTTGTGGCAAAGAAGAAGGTGATCCCTGAGGTCCCTTTCAAGCTCAAAAAGAATGAGTATCCGGAAATCCGACATGAAATCCAAAGAAGAGGTTGGGAAGTCATAACCAACCCCATGCAACAAGTTGGAATATTGATGGTTCAAGAGTTCTATGCTAATGCATGGATCACTAGGAACCATGATCAAAGTATGAACCCGAATCCAAAGAACTATCTCACAATGGTTCGGGGGAAATACTTAGATTTCAGTCCGGAAAATGTGAGGTTGGCGTTTCACTTACCCATGATGCAAGGTGATGAACGCCCCTACACAAGAAGGGTCAACTTTAATCAAAGGTTGGACCAAGTCCTAATGGACATTTGTGTGGAAGGCGCCCAATGGAGAATAGACTCCAAAGGCAAGCCAGTCCAACTAAGAAGACTGGACTTCAAGCCTGTAGCTAGAGGATGGTTGGAGTTCATCCAAAGATCCATCATCCCTACAGGCAACCGATCTGAAGTTACTATGGATCGGGCCATCATGATTCATAGCATCATGATTGGAGAGGAAGTAGAAGTTCATGAAGTCATCTCCAATGAACTCTACAAAATAGCTGACAAGCCTTCACACATGCACGGCTAGCCTTCCCCACCTTATATGCCATCTATGTTACTCAGCTGGAGTCATCATAGATGGAGATGTCTCCATTGAAGAAGACAAGCCCATCACCAAGAAAAGGATGGAGCAAACAAGAGAAGTTCCTCACGGCCCTCAAGAAGAACATGAGGAAGTTCATCATCAACAAATGCCTCAAGGAATGCACTTTCCTCCCAACAACTATTGGGAGCAACTTAACACCTCCTTAGAAGATTTGAGCCATAATGTTGAACAACTAAGGGTGGAACATCATGAACACTCCATCATTCTCCAAGAAATAAGAGAAGATCAAAGAGCAATGAAGGAGGAGCAACAAAGGCAAGGAAGGGACATAGAAGAGCTTAAGAACATCATTGGTCCTTCAAGAAGAAGACACCACTAAAGGTGGATTCATTCCTTGTTCTTTATTTCTTTCTGTTTTCGGTTTTTAATTATTGTGTTTATCTATGTTTTGTGTCTTTATTTCATGATCATTAGTATGTAACCATGCCTTAAAGCTATGAATAAATTCCATTAATCCTTCACCTCTCTTAAATAAAAAATGTTTTAATTCAAAAGAACAAGAAGTACATAAATTTCGAATTTATTATTGAATTTAATTTAATTATATTGATGTGGTGACAATACTTTTTGTTTTCTGAATGAATGATTGAACAGTGCATATGTCTTTTGATATTGTTGTTTATGAGTGTTAAAATTGTTGGCTCTTGAAAGAATGATGAACAAAGAGAAATGTTATTGATGATCCGAAAAATCATGAAATTGATTCTTGAAGCAAGAAAAAGCAGTGAAAAAAAAATGGAGCTAAAAAGAGTATATAGAAAAAGAAGGAGCAGTAGAAAAAGCCAATAGCCCTTAAAACCAAAAGGCAAGGGTAAAAAGGATCCAAGGCTTTGAGCATCAATGGATAGGAGGGCCCAAGGAAATAAAATCCAGGCCTAAGCGGCTAAATCAAGCTGTCCCTAACCATGTGCTTGTGTCATGAAGGTCCAAGTGAAAAGCTTGAGACTAAGTGGTTAAAGTCGTGATCCAAGGCAAAAGAGTGTGCTTAAGAGCTCTGGACACCACTAACTGGGGACTTTAGCAAAGCTAAGTCACAATCTGAAAAGGTTCACCCAGTTATGTGTCTGTGGCATTTATGTATCCGGTGGTAATACTGGAAAACAAAGTGCTTAGGGCCACGGCCAAGACTCATAAGTAGCTGTGTTCAAGAATCAACATGCTTAACTAAGAAAGTCAATAACACTATCCCAATTCTAAGTTCCCCAGAGACGCCAATCCCTCTAAACTACAAAGGAAAAAGTGAGATGCCAAAACTGTTCAGAAGCAAAAAGCTACAAGTCCCGCTCATCTAATTATAATTAATATTCATTGATATTCTGGAATTTATAGTATATTCTCTTCTTTTTATCCTATTTGATTTTCAGTTGCTTGGGGACAAGCAACAATTTAAGTTTGGTGTTGTGATGAGCGGATAATTTATACGCTTTTTGGCATTGTTTTTAGGTAGTTTTTAGTAAGTTTAAGCTACTTTTAGGGATGTTTTCCTTAGTTTTTATGTTAAATTCACATTTCTGGACTTTACTATGAGTTTGTGTGTTTTTCTGTGATTTCAGGTAATTTCTGACTGAAATTGAGGGATTTGAGCAAAACTCTGAAGAAGGCTGACAAAAGGACTGCTGATGCTGTTGGAATCTGACCTCTCTGCACTCGAAATGGATTTTCTGGAGCTACAGAACTCGAATTGGCGCGCTCTCAACGGCGTTGGAAAGTAGACATCCAGGGCTTTCCAGAAATATATAATAGTCCATACTTTATTCGAAGAATGACGACGTAACTTGGCGTTGAACGCCAAGTACATGCTGCTGTCTGGAGTTAAACGCCAGAAAAACGTCATGATCCGGAGTTGAACGCCCAAAACACGTCATAACTCGAAGTTCAACTCCAAGAGAAGCCTCAGCTCGTGGATAGATCAAGCTCAGCCCAAGCACACACAAAGTGGGCCCCGGAAGTGGATTTATGCATCAATTACTTACTCATGTAAACCCTAGTAGCTAGTCTAGTATATATAGGACATTTATCTATTGTATTAGACATCTTTTGACAGTTTAATCTCTTTGAATATTCGGTCACTTGATCATGGAGAGGGCTGGCCATTCGGCCATGCCTGAACCTCTTTTACTTATGTATTTTCAACGGTGGAGTTTCTGCACACCATAGATTAAGGGTGTGGAGCTCTGCTGTACCTCAAGTATTAATGAATTCCTACTTTCTTTTATTCAATTCCTCTTTTATTCTTATTCCAAGATATTCATTCGTACCCAAGAACATGATGAATGTGATGAGTTAGATAACCCTCATTATCATTCTCACTTATGAACGCGCGTGATTGACAACCACTTCCGTTCTACATGCAACAGAGCTTGAATGTGTATCTCTTAGATTCCCCAACAGAATCTTCGTGGTATAAGCTAGATAGATGGCGGCATTTATGAGGATCCGGAAAGTCTCACCTTGTCTGTGGTATTCCGAGTAGGATCCTGGGAATCCGGAAAGTCTAACCTTGTCTGTGGTATTCCGAGTAGGATTCCGGTAATGAATGACTGTGACGTGCTTCAAACTTGCAAGTGCTGGGCGTTAGTGACAGACGCAAAAAAATCAAGGGATTCTATTCCAGTAGGCGCGGGAACCAACCAGTGATTAGCCGTACTGTGACAGAGTGCGTGAGCATTAGTTTTCACTACGAGGATGGGATGTAGCCATCAACCATGGGTGATGTCTCCAGACGATTAGCCGTGCGAGTGACAGCCGCATCGGATCATTTTCCCGAGAGGATTGAAAGTAGCCACCGCTGATGGTGAACCCCTATACACAGCTTGCCATGGAAAGGAGTAAGAAGGATTGAGTAGAAGCAGTAGGAGAGCAGGCGTCCTTGAGCCATACAGCACCTCCATCCACTTATCTGAAATTCTCACCAATGGATCTGCATAAGTATCCTATCCCTTTTATTATTTCTATTTTATTATTTGAATCTAATCAAGTATCATGTTTAATCCGCCTGACTGAGATCTACAAGGTGACCATAGCTTGCTTCATACCAACAATCTCTGTGGATTCGACCCTTACTCACGTAAGGTTTATTACTTGGACGACCCAGTACACTTGCTGGTTAGTTGAACGGAGTTGTGAATTTAACCAAGAGACACAATAGTTTTTGTGTACATACTAAGAGCCAATATTGATGATCACAATTTCGTCCACCAAGTGCTCATGATGTTCCACCCTTAATTGTTCCACATTGTGGCTCAAATCTTCTAAGGAGGTGTTGAGTTGCTCCCAATAGTGGTTGGGAGGAAAGTGCATCCCTTGAGGCATCTCAGGGATTTCTTGATGATGAGCTTCCACATGCATCTCTTGATCACCGTGAAGGGCTTCTCTTGCTTGCTCCATCCTCTTCTTGGTGATGGGCTTATCCTCTTCAATGAGGATGTCTCCTTCTATGATGACTCCAGCTGAGTAACATAGATGGCAAATAAGATGAGGAAAAGCTAGCCGTGCCATAGGTGAGGGCTTGTCGGCTATTTTGTAGATTTCATTGGAGATGACCTCATGAACTTCTACTTCCTCTCCAATCATGATGCCATGAATCATGATGGCCCGATCCATAGTAACTTCAGATCGGTTGCTAGTAGGAATGATGGAGCGTTGAATGAACTCCAACCATCCTCTAGCCAAGGCTTGAGGTCCAGTCTTCTTAGTTGGACTGGCTTGCCTTTGGAGTCTCTCTTCCATTGAGCTCCTTCCACACATATGTCCATAAGGACTTGGTCCAACCCTTGATTAAAGTTGACCCTTCTAGTGTAGGGGCGTTCATCTCCTTGCATCATGGGCAAGTGAAACGCCAACCTCACGTTTTCCGGACTAAAATCTAAGTACTTCCCCCGAACCATTGTGAGATAATTCTTTGGACTCGGGTTCATACTTTGATCATGGTTTCTAGTGATCCATGCATTGGCATAGAACTCTTGAACCATTAAGATTCCGACTTGTTGCATGGGGTTGGCTAGGACTTCCCAACCTCTTCTTTGGATTTCATGTCGGATCTCCGGATACTCATTCTTTTTGAGCTTGAAAGGGACCTCAGGGATCACCTTCTTCTTTGCCACAACATCATAGAAGTGGTCTTGATGGCTCTTAGAGATGAATCTTTCCATCTCCCATGACTCGGAGGTGGAAGCTTTTGTCTTCCCTTTTCCTTTTCTAGAGGATACTCCGGCCTTAGGTGCCATTGGTAATGGAAAAACAAAAAAAAAGCTTATGCTTTTACCACACCAAACTTAAAATTTTGCTCATCCTCGAGCAATAGAAGAAAGAAGAGAAGAAGAAGAAGAAGAGAATATGGAGGAGAGGGAGAGATGAAGGTTCGGCCAAGTGAAGAAGAAGGGGGTGTGTTGTGTGAAAATAAAGTAGAATGAAAGGGTATTTATAGGGAGAGGGGGTAGTGTGGATTCGGCTATTTAGGGTGGGAATGGGTGGGAAAATGTTTTTGAATTTTTGAAGGTAGGTGGGGTTTATGGGGAAGAGTGGATGGATGTGAGTAGTGAAGGGGGTAGTTGGGAAGAGGAATTGAGGTGATTGGTGAAGGGTTTTGGGAAGTGTGATATGGGGAAGAGTCATCACAAAAACTAGGATTAGGAGGTAAGGTAGGAATATGTTAGGTGGGGATCCTGTGGGGTCTACAGATCCTGAGGTGGTCCTGTGGGGTCCACAGGTCCTGAGGTGTCAAGGAATTCCATCCCTACACCAAATAGGCATGTAAAATGCCTTGGCACACCATTCTGGCGTTTAAACGCCCATTGGTGCACGTTCTGGGCGTTCAACGCCCATGTAAAGCATGTTTCTGGCGTTGAACGCCAGTTTCATGCTTGTTACTGGCGTTCAGCGCCAGCTTTCCTTCTCTAGGCACATTCCTGGCGTTCAGCGCCATAATGTTGCTTGTTTCTGGCATTCAGCGCCAGAATGGTGCTCTGTTTTGGCGTTGAACGCCGGCCAGATGCACCTTACTGGCGTTGAACGCCAGCCTGTGCGTTCTCCAGGGTGTGAATTTTTTCTTCTGCTGTTTTTGATTCTGTTTTTAATTTTTATGATTTTTTCGTGACTCCTCATGATCATGTACCTAATAAAATACAAAATAACAATAAAATAAAAATTAGATAAATAAAATTGGGTTGCCTCCCAACAAGCGCTTCTTTAATGTCAATAGCTTGACAGTGGCTCTCATGTAGCCACAAGGTGATCAGGTCAATGTTGTATAGTTGCCCACACCAAACTTAGAGTTTGGATATGGGATCTTAACACCAAACTTAGAGTTTGGTTGTGGCCTCCCAACACCAAACTTAGAGTTTGACTGTGGGGGCTCTTCTTGACTCTGAACTGAGAGAAGCTCTTCATGCTTACTCTCTTTTGTCATAGAGGGATGGCCATGTGCCTTAAACACAAGGTAGTCCCCATTCAATTGAAGGACTAATTCACCTCTGTTGACATCTATCACAGCTTCTGCTGTAGCTAGGAAAGGTCTTCCAAGGATGATGCATTCATCCTCTTCCTTCCTAGTGTCTAAGATTATGAAATCAGCAGGGATGTAAAAGCCTTCAACCTTTACTAGCGCGTCCTCTACTAACCCATAAGCTTGTCTCAATGACTTGTCTGCCAATTGCAATGATAACAAGGCAGGTTGTACCTCAATGATCCCCAGCTTCTCCATTATAGAGAGTGGCAAGATTTATCCCTGACCCTAGATCACACAGAGCTTTTTCAAAGGTCATGGTGCCTATGGTGCAAGGTATTAGGAACTTGCCAGGATCTTGTTTCTTTTGAGGTAGTGTTTTCTGAATCCAAGTATCTAGTTCACTAATGAGCAAGGGAGGTTCACTTTTCCAAGTCTCATTACCAAACAACTTGGCATTCAACTTCATGATAGCTCCTAAGTATTGAGCAACTTGCTCTCCAGTCACATCTTCATCCTCTTCAGAGGAAGAGTAATCTTCAGAGCTCATGAATGGCAGAAGGAGATTTAATGGAATCTCTATGGTCTCTATATGAGCCTCAGATTCCTTTGGATCCTTAATAGGAAACTCCTTCTTGCTTGAGGGACGTCCCAGGAGGTCTTCCTCACTAGGATTTTCGTCCTCCTCCTCCCTTGTGCATTCGGCCATGTTGAGTATATCAATGGCCTTGCACTCTCCTTTTGGGTTCTCTTCTGTATTGCTTGGGAGAATACTGGGAGGAGTTTCAATGACTTTCTTACTCAGCTGGCCCACTTGTGCCTCCAGATTTCTAATGGAGGATCTTGTTTCACTCATGAAACTGAAAGTGGCCTTTGACAGATCAGAGACTATATTGGCTAAATTAGAAGTGTTTTGTTCAGAATTCTCTGTCTGTTGCTGAGAAGATGATGGATATGGCTTGCTATTGCTCAGCCTATTGCGTCCACCATTGTTAAAGCCTTGTTGAGGTTTTTGTTGATCCTTCCATGAGAAATTTGGATGATTTCTCCATGATGAGTTATAGGTGTTTCCATAAGGTTCACCCATGTAATTAACCTCTGCCATGGCAGGGTTCTCAGGATCATAAGCTTCTTCAGAAGCTGCCTCCCTAGTACTGTTGGATGCATGTTGCCATCCATTCAGATTTTGAGAGATCATGTTGACCTGTTGAGTCAACACTTTGTTCTGAGCCAATATGGCATTTAGAGCATCAATTTCAAGAACTCCTTTCTTCTGAGGTATCCCATTATTCACGAAATTCCTCTCAGAGGTGTACATGAACTGGTTGTTTGCAACCATGTCAATGAGTTCTTGAGCCTCTTCAGGCGTTTTCTTCAGGTGAATAGATCCACCTGCAGAATGGTCCAATGATATTTTCGAAAATTCAGAGAGGCCATAATAGAATATATCTAATATGGTCCATTCTGAAAACATGTCAGATGGACATCTTTTGGTCAGCTGCTTGTATCTTTCCCAAGCTTCATAGAGGGATTCACCATCTTTTTGTTTGAAGGTTTGAACATCCACTCTCAGCTTGCTCAGCTTTTGAGGAGGAAAGAATTTATCCAAGAAGGCTGTGACCAGCTTATCCCAGGAGTCCAGGCTATCCTTAGGTTGTGAATCCAACCATATTCTAGCTTTGTCTCTTATAGCAAAAGGGAAAAGCATGAGTCTGTAGACTTCAGGATCAACTCCATTTGTCTTTACAGTCTCACAGATCTGTAAGAACTCAGTTAAAAACTGATAAAGATCTTCAGATGGAAGTCCATAAAACTTGCAGTTTTGTTGCATTAAGGCAACTAGCTGAGGTTTCAGCTCAAAGTCGTTGGCTCCAATGGCAGGAATAGAGATGCTTCTTCCATCAAATTTGGACGTTGGCTTTGTGAAGTCACCAAGCATTCTCCTTGCATTATTATTATTTTCGGCTGCCATCTCCTTTTCTTGTTCGAAAATTTCTAAAAGGTTGTTTCTGGATTGTTGTAATTTAGTTTCTCTTAATTTTCTCTTCAGAGTCCTTTCAGGTTCTGGATCAATTTCAACAAGAGTGCATTTTTCCCTGTTCCTGCTCATATGAAAGAGAAGAAAACAAGAAAAGAAAGAGGAATCCTCTATGTCACAGTATAGAGATTCCTTTATGTTAGTAGTAGAAGAAAGGGGTAGAAGAATGAAGAAGGAGATTCGGATTTTTGGATGAAGAGAGGTGAAGAGAAGTGTTAGTAATTAAATAATTAAATAGAAGAAGAAAAGAGAAGGGAAGTTTCGAAAATAATTTTGAAAAAGAGATTAGTAATTTTCGAAAATTAGAGATAAAATGTAATTAAAATTAAAACATGAAACATTTAGTTAATTAAAAAGAATTTTTGAAAAAGAGAGAGATATTTTCGAAAATAGAAGAGGGAGAAGTAGTTAGGTGGTTTTGAAAAAGATAAGAAACAAACAAAAAGTTAGTTAGTTGATTGAAAAAGATTTGAAATTTTAATTTTAAAAAGATAAGAAGATAAGAAGATAGATAAGATATTTTTTTGAAATCAAATTTTTGAAAAAGATAAAATTTTGAAAAAGATAAGATAAAAAGATAAGATTTTTAAGAAAAAGATATTTTGAAAAAGATTTAATTTTTAAAATGACTTAACTAACAAGAAACTACAAGATAAGATTCTAGAATTTAAAGATTGAACCTTTCTTATCAAGAAAGTAACAAACTTCAAATTTTTGAACCAATCACATTAATTATTAGCTAATTTTCGAAAATTAGATATAAAAGATAAGAAAAATATTTTGAAAATATTTTAAAAAAATATTTTTGAAATTTTCGAAAAAAAAATGAAAAAGATATGATTTTTGAAAAAGATTTTAAAAAGATAAGATTTTTAAAATTGAAATTTTGACTTGACTTGTAAGAAACAACTAATTTTAAAAGTTTTTGACCAAGTCAACCCAAAATTTCGAAAATTTGGAGGGAAATAAGGAAAAGATATTTTTTGATTTTTTGAATTTTTAATGATGAGAGAGAAAAACAACAAAAATATTCAATGCATGAAATTTTTAGATCAAAACAATGAATGCATGCAAGAATGCTATGAATGTCAAGATGAACACCAAGAACACTTTGAAGATCATGATGAACATCAAGAACATATTTTTGAAAAAAAAATTTTAATGCAAAGAAAACATGCAAGACACCAAACTTAGAAATCTTTAATGCATGGACTCTAACTAACAAAAAAATGCATATGAAAAACAACAAACAACACAAAACAAGAAAACGTCAAGATCAAACAAGAGGACTTATCAAGAACAACTTGAAGATCATGAAGAACACCATGAATGCATGAAATTTCGAAAAATGCAAAAAAATTTTTAAAGCATGCAATTGACACCAAACTTAAAAATTGACTCAAGACTCAAACAAGAAACACAAAATATTTTTTGTTTTCATGATTTTATGATTTTTTTGTATTTTTATTATATTTTTTTTTCAAAAATATTTTTGGAAAAACGAAAAATAAAAGAAAAATTTTTGAAAAAAGATTTTGAAAAGAAAATTACCTAATCTGAGCAACAAGATGAACCGTCAGTTGTCCATACTCGAACAATCCCCGGCAACGGCGCCAAAAACTTGGTGGACGAAATTGTGATCACATGCTCTTTGTACTTGTATGAAATTTAATAATTGGTTCTATTTGAATTCATAACTCCGTTCAACTAACCAGCAAGTGTACTGGGTCGTCCAAGTAATAAACCTTACGCGAGTAAGGGTCGATCCCACAGAGATTGTTGGTATGAAGCAAGCTATGGTCACCTTGCAAATCTCAGTTAGGCAGATTAAATAGTTTTGGTTTTCAAAAATTAATAATAAAAAGAAAATAAAAAGGGATAGAAATACTTATGTAAATCAAGAGTGGGAATTTCAGATAGGTGTATGGAGATGCTGTGTTCCTCTTGAAACTCTACTTCACTACTCGCTCTTCCAATTCTTCTTACTCCTTTCCATGGCAAGCTGTATGTAGGGCATCACTATCATCAATGGCTACTTTCAATCCTCTCGGGAAAATGGTCCTATGCGCTGTCACTGCACGGCTAATCGTCTGGAGGCATCACCCTTGGTTGATAGTTACATCCCATCCTCTCAGTGAAAATGGTCCAGATGCTCTGTCACAGCACGGCTAATCATCTGTCGGTTCTCAATCAGGTTGGAATAGAATCCATTGATTCTTTTGCGTCTGTCACTAACGCCCAGCCTTCAGGAGTTTGAAGCTCGTCACAGTCATTCAATACCGGAATCCTACTCGGAATACCACAGACAAGGTTAGACTTTCCGGATCCTCATGAATGCCGCCATCTATCTAGCTTATACCACGAAGATTCTGTTGGGGAATCTAAGAGATATGCGCCCGGCCTAGAGTAGAACGGAAGTGGTTGTCAGTCACGCGCGTTCATAGGTGAGAATGATGATGAGTACGGATCATCACATTCATCAAAGTTAAGTGCAACGTATATCTTGGAATAAGAATAAAAGAGAATTGAATAGAAAGTAATAGTAATTGTATTGAAACTTGAGGTACAGCAGAGCTCCACACCCTTAATCTATGGTGTGCAGAAACTCCACTGTTGAAAATACATAAGTGAAAGGTTCAGGCATGGCCGAATGGCCAGCCCCCATGGTCTAAGGACTAGGCGTCCAGAGATGTCAAATACATTAGTTAAATGTTCTATTTATAATAAACTAGCTCCTAGGGTTTACATGAGTAAGTAATTGATGCATAAATCCACTTCCGGGGCCCACTTGGTGTATGTTTGGGCTGAGCTTGATCTATCCACGAGCTGAGGCTTCTCTTGGAGTTGAACTCCAAGTTATGACGTGTTTTGGGCGTTCAACTCCGGATCATGACGTTTTTCTGACGTTTAACTCCAGACAGCAGCATGTACTTGGCGTTCAATGCCAAGTTACGTCGTCAATTTCCGAATAAAGTATGGACTATTATATATTGCTGGAAAGCCCTGGATGTCTACTTTCCAACGCCGTTGAGAGCGTGCCATTTGCAGTTCTGTAGCTCCAGAAAATCCATTTCGAGTGCAGGGAGGTCAGATTCCAACAACATCAGTAGTCCTTTTGTCAGCCTTTTTCAGAGTTTTGCTCAAGTCCCTCAATTTCAGCCAGAAATTACCTGAAATCACAGAAAAACACACAAACTTATAGTAAAGTCCAGAAATGTGAATTTAACATAAAAACTAATGAAAATATCCCTAAAAGTAGCTTGAACTTACTAAAAACTACCTAAAAATAATGCCAAAAAGCGTATAAATTATCCGCTCATCACACTTAAATCAAGGAATTGGGAAATTGTTCATGCTTAGAGAGATTAGATTGCCAAGGAATTGGGATCTAATCACTTAAGAGTGCCAAGGAGATCAATGAATGAATTGATTGAGGAAGAGATGAAAATGAATTTGATCCGGAGAATTATCACATCTCCTGACCCTAATGAGTTTCTCCATCTCTGATCTACCCATTCTTTTATATTCTTCTTCTTTAATTTCATGCTTAACACCCATTCCCATTTAATTTCTTGCAATTTAAGCTTCTGTTCTTTATATTCCGCAATTCAACTTCCGTCTCTTTAATTTCTTGCAATTTAAGTTTCTCGCCAATTTTACTTTCTGCAATCCCAATTCAATTCTGATTTCGCTCAACTAGCGCAATTCTCCAATTAACATTGATCAACTAACTAATCCCTGTGGGATTTGACCTCACTCTATAGTGAGTTTTTACTTGACGACAATCCGGTGCACTTGTCGGAAGGAAATTGTTGAGAGACAGTTTCCGGTTGAATCAAGTTTATGGCGCCGTTGCCGGGGATTAGTTTTGTATTGACAATTACTGAATTGGAGGATAACTAGATTAAGCACTTTTCTTTTCTTTTGATTAGTAGAATTTTAATTTTAGTTGTTCATTTTTGTACTCTGCAATTTTTAGTTGTTTTTCTTTAATTTTACCTTACTTCTTTACTTTCCAGCAAACTAACCACTAATTCATTAACTGTTTGATTAATTGCCTCAATTGCTCTAACCACACTTTTTCCTTAATTGTCAAACTGTTCACTTGCATTTGCTGTTTCTTGTACTTGTTCATTGTATGACAGGTAGAAGAGAGGTTTCAACCTCCTTTAATAGTGAACCGAAAAGAACCTTCCTGAGATTAAGAAGGGAGGCAAGAGGAGAGAGGGTTGTTGGTGCAGAAGAAGAGGAGGAAGACTTGGACATAACCATGAAGGATGATATATGGAAAACCATCATGAAGAAGAGGTGAATAATGATGCCAGAAGAGGTGGAGCCAACCCTGCTGGGCAAGAGAGGAGAGTTATGGGTTCCTACATCAATCCAAATCCAGGAAAATGTGGTAGCAGCATTCAAAAGCCAACTATCCATGCTAATTATTTCGAATTGAAGCCTCAGCTCATAACTCTTGTGCAAAACAACTATTCTTTTGGAGGAAGTGTACAAGAGGACCCTAATGAGCATCTCACTAAATTCCAGAAGATATGTGACACAATTAAATCTAATGGTGTTCATCCTGACACCTATAGATTGCTCCTGTTTCCATTTTCTTTGAGGGACAAAGCATCAAAATGGCTAGAATCATTCCCCAAGGAAAGCTTGACAACTTGGGAAGATGTAATGAACAAATTCTTAACAAGGTTCTACCTTCCACAAAAAGTAAACAGGCTGAGAACCAATGTGCAAACATTCAGACAGCAGGATGGTGAGACTTTTTATAAAGCCTGTGAGAGATTCAAAGATTTGACAAGGAAATGCCCCCTGATATGTTCAATGAGTGGGTGTAAATTCATATCTTTTATGAAGGGTTGAATCATGAATCAAAGAAAGTGGTAGACCACTCATCTAGAGGTTCCCTAAACAAGAAGAAGACCATTGAAGAAGCCATTGATGTTATAGAGACAGTGGCTGACAACGAGTATTTTTATGCCTCAGAAAGAAGCAACAACAGGGGAGTCTTGTAATTAAACCATATGGATGCAATCCTGGCCTAGAACAAGATGATCACCAAGCAACTGGCTGAATTGACCAATCAAATGGAGAAGAATCAGGCTGCAGCTATCCACACTCAACCATCACCCCAAGAAGAGTTGGACACAGAAGAAGGAGTTAACTAGGAGGAAGCTAATTACCTTGGAAATTCATCTAGGCAAGCTAATGATCCATACTCTAAAACCTACAACTCTAGATGGAGGAACCACCCAAACTTTGGGTGGGGGATGATGTTAGGATTTTTGCTAGTAAAGAATTTTATAAAATTGCTGATGAGCGGATAATTTGTACGCTTTTTGGCATTGTTTTTAGTATGTTTTTAGTATGATCTAGTTAGTTTTTAGCATATTTTTATTAGTTTTTAGTTAAAATTCACTTTTCTGGGCTTTACTATGAGTTTGTGTGTTTTTCTGTGATTTCAGGTATTTTCTGACTGAAATTGAGGGTCCTGAGCAAAAATCTGATTCAGAGACTGAAAAGGACTGCAGATGCTGTTGGATTCTGACCTCCCTGTACTCGAAGTGGATTTTTTGGAGCTACAGAAGCCCAATTGGCGCGCTCTCAACGGCATTGGAAAGTAGACATCCTGGGCTTTCCAGCAATGTATAATAGTCTATACTTTTCCCGAGATTTGATGGCCCAAACCGGCGTGGCAATTCAGCCTCAGAATTTCCAGCGTTTAACGCTGGAACTGGCATAAAACTTGGAGTTAAACGCCCAAACTGGCATGAAAGCTGGCGTTTAACTCCAGAAAAGGTCTCTACACATGAAAGCTTCAATGCTCAGCCCAAGCACACACCAAGTGGGCCCGGAAGTGGATTTTTCTGTCATTTACTCATTTCTGTAAACCTTAGGTTACTAGTTCACTATTAATAGGATCTTTTGACATTGTACCTGGACCTCATGACACTTTACACGTTTCTTTGTGTACTTTCCATGGTATGAGTCTCTAAACCCCATGGTTGGGGGTGAGGAGCTCTGCTGTGTCTTGATGGATTAATGCAATTACTACTGTTTCTTATTCAATCATGCTTGCTTCCATTCTAAGATATCACTTGTTCTTAACCCGGATGAATGTGATGATCCGTGACACTCATCATATTCTCAACTATGAACGTGTGCCTGACAACTCCGTTCTACCTTAGATTGAGTAGATATCTCTTGGATTCCTTAACCAGAATCTTCGTGGTATAAGCTAGAACTGATGGCGGCATTCAAGAGAATCCGGAAGGTCTAAACCTTGTCTGTGGTATTCTGAGTAGGATTCAATGATTGAATGACTGTGACGTGCTTCAAACTCCTAGCAGGCGGGGCGTTAGTGACAGACGCAAAAGAATCAATGGATTCTATTCCGGCCTGACCGAGAACCGACAGATGATTAGCCATGCTGTGACAGAGCATAGGAACGTTTTCACTGAGAGGATGGGAGGTAGCCACTGACAACGGTGAAACCCTACATACAGCTTGCCATGGAAGGAGCTTCGCGTGTTTGATGAAGAAAGACAGTAGGAAAGCAGATATTCAGAAGATGGAGCATCTCCAAAACCTCAACCTATTCTCCATTACTGCAAAACAAGTAACCATTTCATGTTCTTTTGCTTTTTACAATCAATCCTGATAATTTCTGATATCCTGACTAAGATTTACAAGATAACCATAGCTTGCTTCAAGCTGACAATCTCCGTGGGATCGACCCTTGCTCACGCAAGGTATTACTTGGACGACCCAGTGCACTTGCTGGTTAGTTGTGCGGGATTGCAAAAGTGTGATTGCAATTTCGTGCACCAAGTTTTTGGCGCCGTTGCCGGGGATTGTTCGAGTTTGGACAACTGACGGCTTATCTTGTTGCTTAGATTAGGACTGTTTTGTTTTTAATTGGTTTAGAGTCTTTTAGTTGAGTCTAGTTTCATATTCTAAGTTTGGTGTCAATTGCATGCTTTTACTTTTCTTTTAATTTTCGATTTTGCATGTCCTTAGTCCCTTTTTGATCCGTAAAAATTCTAAGTTTGGTGTCCTCTTTGTGTTTTTCTCTTAAAATTTTCGAAAATTAGTGTTTGATTTTCTAAAAATTTTAAGTTTGGTGTCTTTTTGTGTTTTTCTCTTTCCTCTTTTCAAAAATCAAATCTTTTTCATAAAAATTTTTCAATCATATCTTTTTAATTGCTATTTTCAAAATCTTTTTAATTACTTAATTGATTCAGTTCTCAATTTGCTTTGATCTTATTTTCTTTTTGATTTTCGAATTTTTATTTTAATTTTCTTTTGTTTTATTTTATTTTTTTCGTTTAACTCAAAAAAAAAAAAACAAAATTTATCTGTTTGCAATCATTATCATTTCCCTTTTGTCCATTATGGACCTAAGAGGGATTGATCAGTCCAAAAGGACTCTGGGGTCATATGCTAACCCCATTACAGCTGCATATGGGAGTAGCATCTGTACACCTCCCATCAAAGCAAGCAGCTTTGAGCTAAATCCTCAACTCATTATCATAGTGCAGCAAAATTGCCAGTATTCCGGTCTTCCACAGGAAGAACCTACTGAGTTTCTGGCACAGTTCTTACAAATTGCTGACACAGTACATGATAAAGAGGTGGATCAGGATGTCTACAGACTATTACTATTTCCATTTGCTGTAAAAGATCAAGCTAAAAGGTGGTTGAATAACCAACCTACAGCAAGCATAAAGACATGGAAACAGTTGTCAGACAAATTCCTGAATCATTTTTACCCTCCAAAGAGGATGACACAGCTAAGGCTGGACATCCAAGGCTTTAAACAAGAGGATAATGAATCCCTTTACAATGCCTAGGAGAGGTATAGAGGTATTCTAAGGAAATGTCCCTCTGAAATGTTTTCAGAATGGGTACAGTTAGACATTTTCTACTATGGGCTTACAGAAAAAGCTCAGATGTCTTTAGACCACTCAGCTGGTGGATCTATACACATAAGGAAGACAATTGAAGAAGCTCAAGAGCTTATAGACACTGTTGCTAGAAACCAATATTTGTATTCTAGCAATGAGTTCTCTCCAGATGAGGAAGTCATAACAGTAGTCACCGACCCTAATCCTCAAGAACAGATGATTGAGCTTAATCAACAATTGCTCCTGATGACAGAACAGTTAGCAGAATTTAAAGAGATGCTCTATGAAACTAAAGTTGCTAACAAGAACATAGAACTGCAATTGAATCAAGCAAAACAGCAAATATCTAAACAGATAACAAAGGAGTGTCAAGCAGTTCAACTGAGGAGTGGGAAGACACTGAATACCACTACTCAAAAGAGCAAAAAGCCAAACAGGGAACAATTGACAGAGGATAACCAAACCACTGTTCAAAATCCCTCTGAGGATAGTAAGAGCCCAGAGAGGAATGTTATTGGCATTCAAACGCCAGAAAGGGAAGGAAAGTTGGCGTTAAACGCCCATTCCTTGCCCAGTTCTGGCATTCAAACGCCAGAAAAGGGAGAGAAGTTGGCGTTTAACGCCCAATCTTCACCCATTCCTGGCGTTCAAACGCCAAGGGAAGATCAGACACCTGAGAGTGCTGACAGTAATCCCTCTAAAAAGGCTTCTTCAACCACTTCTGTAAGGAATAAACCTGCAGCATCTAAGGTTGAAGAATATCAAGCCAAGATGCCTTATCCTCAGAAACTCCGCAAAGCGGAACAGGATAAGCAATTTGCCCGCTTTGCAGACTATCTAAGGACTCTTGAAATAAAGATTCCGTTTGCAGAGGCACTTGAGCAAATACCTTCTTATGCTAAGTTCATGAAGGAAATCTTAAGTCATAAGAATGATTGGAGAGAAACTGAAAAAGTGTTTCTCACTGAAGAATGCAGTGCAGTCATTCTGAAAAGCTTACCAGAAAAGCTTCAAGATCCTGGAAGCTTTCTGATACCATGCACATTAGAAGGCGCTTGCACCAAGACAGCCCTATGTGATCTTGGAGCAAGCATCAATCTAATACCTGCAGCCACTATCAGAAAGCTTGGGTTGACTGGAGAAGTCAAACCAACCAGGATATGCCTCCAACTTGCTGATGGCTCCATTAAACATCCATCAGGCATAATAGAGGATATGATTGTCAAGGTTGGGCCATTCGCCTTTCCAACTGACTTTGTGGTGCTGGAAATGGAGGAGCACAAGAGTGCAACTCTCATTCTAGGAAGACCATTCCTAGCAACTGGACGGACTCTCATTGATGTACAAAAAGGGGAAGTGACCCTAAGAGTCAATGAAGAAGAGTTCAAGTTGAATGCTGTGAAAGCTATGCAGCATCCAGACACACCAAATGACTGCATGGGCGCAGACATTATTGACTCTTTGGTGGAAGAGATCAATATGACTGAAAGCCTAGAATCAGAGCTTGAAGACATCTTCAAGGATGCTCAACCTGATCAAGAAGAACCACAGGAAACAAAGGAATTTTCGAAAATTCCTCAGGAGGAGGATAAGCCTCCCAAACCTGAACTCAAACCACTACCACCTTCCCTGAAATATGCATTTCTGGGAGGGGTGAAACTTTTCCAGTGATTATAAGCTCTGCTTTAAATCCACAGGAAGAGGAAGCACTGATTCAAGTGCTAAGAACACACAAGACAGCTCTTGGGTGGTCCATAAGTGATCTTAAGGGTATTAGCCCAGCTAGATGCATGCACAAGATCCTGTTGGAGGATAATGCCAAACCAGTGGTCCAACCACAAAGGAGGCTAAATCCAACCATGAAGGAGGTGGTGCAGAAAGAGGTCACTAAATTACTAGAGGCTGGGATTATCTATCCTATTTCTGATAGCCCCTGGGTGAGCCCTGTCCAAGTTGTCCCCAAAAAGGGAGGCATGACAGTGGTTCATAATGAAAAAAATGAACTGGTTCCTATAAGAACAGTTACAGGGTGGCGTATGTGTATTGACTACAGAAGGCTCAACACAGCCACCAGAAAGGATCATTTTCCTTTACCATTCATAGACCAAATGCTAGAAAGACTAGCTGGGCATGACTATTACTGCTTTTTGGATGGCTATTCAGGCTACAACCAAATTGCAGTAGATCCTCAGGACCAAGAGAAAACAGCATTCACTTGCCCTTCTGGCGTGTTTGCCTATAAGAGGATGCCTTTTGGTCTGTGCAATGCACCTGCAACCTTTCAGAGGTGCATGCTCTCTATCTTCTCAGATATGGTAGAGAAATTTCTGGAAGTCTTTATGGACGACTTTTCAGTATATGGAGACTCATTCAGTTCTTGTCTTAATCACCTAGCACTTGTCCTGAAAAGGTGCCAATAGACTAACCTGGTTTTAAACTGGGAGAAATGTCACTTTATGGTGACTGAGGGAATCGTCCTTGGGCATAAAATTTCAAGCAAGGGAATAGAGGTGGATAAGGCAAAGGTAGAGGTAATTGAAAAATTACCACCACCTGCCAATGTTAAGGCAATCAGAAGCTTTCTGGGGCATGCAGGATTCTACAGAAGGTTTATAAAGGATTTTTCAAAAATTGCAAAACCTTTAAGTAACCTGCTAGCTGCTGACACACCATTTGTGTTTGACACACAGTGTCTGCAGGCATTTGAGACCCTGAAAGCTAAGCTGGTCACAGCACCAGTCATCTCTGCACCAGATTGGACATTGCCATTTGAATTAATGTGTGATGCCAGTGACCATGCCATTGGTGCAGTGTTGGGACAGAGGCATAACAAGCTTCTGCACGTCATTTATTATGCCAGCCGTGTTCTAAATGACGCACAGAAGAACTACACAACCACAGAAAAAGAATTACTTGCAGTGGTCTATGCCATTGACAAGTTTAGATCCTATCTAGTGGGATCCAAAGTGGTTGTGTACACTGACCATGCTGCTCTTAAATACTTACTCACAAAGCAGGATTCAAAACCCAGGCTAATAAGATGGGTGTTGCTTCTGCAAGAGTTTGATATAGAAATAAGAGACAGAAAAGGGACAGAGAACCAAGTAGCTGATCATCTGTCCCAAATAGAACCAGTAGCTGGGGCATCCCTCCCTTCTACTGAGATCTCTGAGACTTTCCCAGATGAGCAACTCTTTGCCATTCAGGAAGCTCCTTGGTTTGCAGATATTGCAAATTATAAAGCTGTGAGGTTCATACCCCAGGAGTACAGCAAAGTGCAAAGAAAGAAATTAATTTCAGATGCCAAGTACTACCTCTGGGATGAACCATATCTCTTTAAGAGATGTGCAGACGGAGTAATCCGCAGATGTGTACCCAGAGAAGAAGCACAAAAGATCCTATGGCATTGCCATGGATCACAGTATGGAGGGCATTTTGGAAGTGAACGAACAGCCACTAAAGTCCTCCAATGTGGCTTCTACTGTCCTACTCTCTATAAATATTCCCGAGAGTTTGTGCGTAACTGTGACAGTTGCCAAAGAGCTGGTAACTTGCCTCACGGATATGCCATGCCTCAATAAGGGATCTTAGAGATAGAATTGTTTGATGTATGGGGAATTGACTTCATGGGTCCATTCCCACCATCATACTCAAACACTTACATTCTGGTGGCAGTGGACTACGTATATAAGTGGGTAGAAGCAATTGCTACACCCGCTAATGATACCAAGACCGTGCTAAAATTCCTCCAGAAACACATCTTCAGCAGGTTTGGTGTTCCCAGAGTACTAATCAGTGATGGGGGCACTCATTTCTGCAATAGACAGCTATACTCTGCTATGGTTAGATATGGAATCAGCCATAAAGTGGCAACTCCGTATCATCCACAGACAAATGGGCAAGCTGAAGTCTCTAACAGAGAGCTAAAGAGAATCCTGGAACGGACTGTGATAGCCCGAAGAAAGGATTGGGCAAAGAGCTTGGATGATGCTCTGTGGGCATACAGAACAGCATTCAAGACTCCTATAGGAACCTCTCCATACCAACTGGTGTATGGGAAGGCCTGTCATCTGCCCGTGGAACTGGAACATAAAGCCTACTGGGCAACCAGATTCCTAAACATGGATGCACAGTTAGCTGGTGAAAAGAGATTGCTCCAGCTAAATGAGCTAGAGGAGTTCAGACTCAATGCCTTTGAAAATGCAAAAATTTATAAGGAAAAGGCAAAGAAATGGCATGACAAGAAGTTGTCAACCAGAGTCTTTGAGCCAGGACAAAAAGTCCTACTCTTCAACTCTAGGCTCAGACTGTTCCCAGGAAAACTCAAATCCCGGTGGAGGGGTCCGTATGTGATTACAGGAGTTTCACCATATGGATATGTTGAGCTTCAGGATATTGATTCTGACAAAAAGTTCATTGTTAATAGACAGAGAATCAAGCATTATCTTGAAGGCAATTTTGAGCAGGAATGCTCAAAACTGAGACTTGAATGATTCTCAGTGAAGGTCCAGCTAAAGACAGTAAAGAAGCGCTTGCTGGGAGGCAACCCAGTCATTAGTAGGTTATATGATTTGTTTTTACAAAGGCAAGTATCAAAAATGAAGGAATTCACAGAGTTACAGAAGGATTCATCTCAAAAAGCAGAGAAAATGAGCTTACTGGCGAAAAAACGCCAGTAAGGGGCATTTTGGGCGTTAAACGCCAGAATGGGTATCATTCTGGGCGTTTAACGCCAGGAATGGTGCCATTTTGGGCATTAAACGCCAGAATGGGCACCATTCTGGGCGTTTAACGCCAGGTGTGCAGCATCTTGGGCGTTTAGAAAAACGCCCAGTGATAAAGGAATTCTGGCGTTTAACGCCAGCCAGGGCACCTGGCTGGGCGTTAAACGCCCAAAAGGGGCATCAAATGGGCGTTAAACGCCAGAATGGGTGCCATTCTGGGCGTTTAACGCCAGAAAGGTGGGGGGGACCACAATTTTGTTTTCAAACCAAATTTTTTCAAACTTTCCTTTTCTTACCCATACTTTTCTACAAAATCACACTTCAACCATTCATCATTCACTTTCAAATCTTCAAAAATCAAAACCATTCTTCAAATCTATTTCAAATCAGTTCCAAATATTGTTCAAAAACCCACCTTTCTCTTAAATTCTTTCCATATCTTTTCAAATCTCTTTTCAAACTTTTCTTTTTTTTTTTTGAAATCTCCCCTCCCCACCTTATAAATACACGTTTGTCCTCCCTCATTCCACCACACCATTCGAATTTCCTCTCCCTCTCTCTCTCTTCCTTCCTTTCTTTTGCTTGAGGACAAGCAAACCTCTAAGTTTGGTGTGCTTTTCCGTGATCACTACGTCAAGATTCATCAAGATCATGGCTCCTAAGGGAAAACAAACCAATTTAAGAGGAAAGAAAGAGAATAATCCAAAGAATCTTTGGAATCAAGAGAAGTTCTTAACCAAAGAACATGAAGACCATTATCACAAGATAATGGGTCTGAGGTCAGTGATCCCAGAAGTGAAATTTGATCTGAAAGAAGATGAATATTCGGGGATCCAAGAGCAAATTCGAAACAGAGGATGGGAAGTTCCAACCAATCCTGAAATAAAGGTTGGAAGGAACATGGTTCAGGAATTCTACTCAAATCTGTGGTTAACAGATAAGCAGAGAATGACTGGAACTGCTTACCATACCTACAGAACCATGGTCAGAGGGAAAGTTATGTACTTTCATCTGGACAAAATAAGAGAAATCTTCAAATTGCCTCAACTGCAAGATGATCCTGACTCCTTTAATAGGAGGATGGTGAGAGCAGATAAAGGGTTGGATCAAGTTCTAGAGGACATATGCCTCCCTGGAACTAAGTGGATAACCAATTCTAAGGGTGTCCCAAACCAACTCAAGAGGGGAGACCTCAAACCAATTGCAAGAGGTTGGCTAGACTTTATTGGGCGTTCCATACTGCCCACTAGCAACCGTTCTGAGGTCACTATCAAGAGAGCAGTGATGATTCATTGCATTATGCTTGGAAAAGAAGTGGAGGTTCATCATGTGATTGCTTGTGAGATCTACACAATTGCAAATAAGAATTCCACTGAAGCCAAATTGGCTTACCCAAGCTTGATCTCCTTGCTCTATAAAGAGGCTGGGGTGAAGATGGGAGTAGATGAATTCATACCCATTGAACATCCAATCACCAAGAAGTCAATGGAGGGAGCAAGAGAAGCAGGGGCGTGAACTCCAAGAGATGAAACGCCAAAAGCTCTCCTCTCAAGTTGAGGGAGCATCCACTTCTCAAAATCAAGGTTGTTGAGTCCTAACTCTGTGAAAACCTCTATCATTAGGAGCCTATTTTTTTCGTTTTTTTTGTTTTGTTTTGTTTTCTATTTTTATTTAGTCTCATCTTATATCTATTTTTGAGTCTTGTTCTTAATTCATAATTAATAAAATTTAAAATTCATGTCTTAAAGCTATAAATGTCCTATGAATCCATTACCTCTCTTAAATGAAAAATGCTTTAATCACAAAAGAACAAGAAGTACAGGATTTCGAAATTTATCCTTGAAACTAGTTGAATTAGTTTGATGTGGTGACAACAATTTTTGCTTTCCGAATGAATGCTTGAACAGTGCATATGTCTTTTGAATTTGTTGTTTTAAGAATGTTAAAATTGTTGGCTCTTGAAAGAATGATGGAAAAGGAGAACTGTTATTGAGGATCTGAAAAATCATCAAAGTGATTCTTGAAGCAAGAAAAAGCAGTGAAAAAAAAAAAGAAATTTTCGAAAAAAAAAAATAAATAAATAAAGTTGTGAACCAAAGCAAAAAGAGTGTGCTTAAGAACCCTGGACACCTCTAATTGGGGACTCTAGCAAAGCTGGGTCACAATCTGAAAAGGTTCACCCAATTATGTGTCTGTGGCATGTATGTATCCGGTGGTAATACTAGAAGACAGAGTGCTTTGGGCCACAGCCAAGACTCATACACTAGCTATGTTCAAGAATCATTATACTTAACTAGGAGAATCAATAACACTATCTGAGTTCTGAGTTCTTATAGATGCCAATCATTCTGAACTTCAAGGGATAGAGTGAGATGCCAAAACTGTTCGGAGGCAAAAAGCTACTAGTCCCGCTCATCTAATTGGAGCTATGTTTCCTTGATATTTTGGAGTCTATAGTATATTCTCTTCTTTTTATCCTATTTTAATTTTTAGTTGCTTGGGGACGAGCAACAATTTAAGTTTGGTGTTGTGATGAGCGGATAATTTGTACGCTTTTTGGCATTGTTTTTAGTATGTTTTTAGTATGATCTAGTTAGTTTTTAGCATATTTTTATTAGTTTTTAGTTAAAATTCACTTTTCTGGGCTTTAATATGAGTTTGTGTGTTTTTCTGTGATTTCAGGTATTTTCTGACTGAAATTGAGGGTCCTGAGCAAAAATCTGATTCAGAGACTGAAAAGGACTGCAGATGCTGTTGGATTCTGACCTCCCTGCACTCGAAGTGAATTTTTTGGAGCTACAGAAGCCCAATTGGCGCGCTCTCAACGGCATTGGAAAGTAGACATCCTGGGCTTTCCAGAAATGTATAATAGTTTATACTTTGCCCGAGATTTGATGGCCCAAACCGGCGTGGCAATTCAGCCTCAGAATTTCCAGCGTTTAACGCTGGAACTGGCATAAAACTTGGAGTTAAACGCCCAAACTGGCATGAAAGCTGGCGTTTAACTCCAGAAAAGGTCTCTACACATGAAAGCTTCAATGCTCAGCCCAAGCACACACCAAGTGGGCCCGGAAGTGGATTTTTCTGTCATTTACTCATTTCTGTAAACCTTAGGTTACTAGTTCACTATTAATAGGATCTTTTGACATTGTACCTGGACCTCATGACACTTTACACGTTTCTTTGTGTACTTTCCACGGTATGAGTCTCTAAACCCCATGGTTGGGGGTGAGGAGCTCTGCTGTGTCTTGATGGATTAATGCAATTACTACTGTTTCTTATTCAATCATGCTTGCTTCCATTCTAAGATATCACTTGTTCTTAACCCGGATGAATGTGATGATCCGTGACACTCATCATATTCTCAACTATGAACATGTGCCTGACAACCACCTCCGTTCTACCTTAGATTGAGTAGATATCTCTTGGATTCCTTAACCAGAATCTTCGTGGTATAAGCTAGAACTGATGGCGGCATTCAAGAGAATCCGGAAGGTCTAAACCTTGTCTGTGGTATTCTGAGTAGGATTCAATGATTGAATGACTGTGACGTGCTTCAAACTCCTAGCAGGCGGGGCGTTAGTGACAGACGCAAAAGAATCAATGGATTCTATTCCGGCCTGACCGAGAACCGACAGATGATTAGCCATGCTGTGACAGAGCATAGGAACGTTTTCACTGAGAGGATGGGAGGTAGCCACTGACAACGGTGAAACCCTACATACAGCTTGCCATGGAAGGAGCTTCGCGTGTTTGATGAAGAAAGACAGTAGGAAAGCAGATATTCAGAAGATGGAGCATCTCCAAAACCTCAACCTATTCTCCATTACTGCAAAACAAGTAACCATTTCATGTTCTTTTGCTTTTTACAATCAATCCTGATAATTTCTGATATCCTGACTAAGATTTACAAGATAACCATAGCTTGCTTCAAGCTGACAATCTCCGTGGGATCGACCCTTGCTCACGCAAGGTATTACTTGGACGACCCAGTGCACTTGCTGGTTAGTTGTGCGGGATTGCAAAAGTGTGATTGCAATTTCGTGCACCAATTGCGTTGTAAGTATAGATTCCAGACCAACAGAGATCCCTTCGGACAAACGATTTGGTTGTCACAAGTAACAAACCCCTTAAAAATTGTTAACCGAAGTATTTAAACCTCGGGTCGTCTTCTCAAGGAATTGCAGGGAGGTATGTTCTTATTATTGGTTATGGAAAAACAGATTTTGGGGTTGAAAAAGGTTTTAAGCAAGAGAAATAGATTACAGAATTGATAAATTGATAACTAATAAAACATTTGGCAAGGTATTAGAACTGGAAGTCCTATCCTTATCAATTGTGATGAGAATTGGATTTTAATCCCACTTAGTTAACCTTTGCTAAAGCAAAGGAAAGTCAAGTGAAATAATTAGTTTGATCCTCAAGTCCTAGTCAATCCCTGTGGGAAGACTAGCTTTAGAGCGATCTGCCAATTTCAACCACTGCTTTATTTGATAATTCAAGAGTTACCAATTATTTAACCCAAGCCAAAAGGGAAAATTCTAAATTAAATTGAAGACATCATAATTAGAATAAAGCAATCATAAATCTGAAAATACCTCAAATTATATTAAATAGAAATATTAAATGTAACATGGAAAAGTTCATAGACAAATAAAAGAGAAAGTAAATAAAAAGAAATATTGAACCTGGGATCGAGAGTCACTCCTAAAACTAAGAGAAGTCCTAAATCCCTATCTTAAGAGAGAGAGGAGAGAACTTCTCTCCAAACTAAACCTAAATCACGGAAAGTGACTAAAATTGGAGACTCCCCTAATGGATGCATTCCTCCACTTCATAACCTCTGGTCTATGCCTTCTGGACTTGGATTTGTGTCAAAAAGGGCTTCAGAATTCGCTATGAGCATTTTCTGCAATTTCTGGTGTGTGGCCTCTGTCACGCGTCCGCGTGGGTCACGCGGTAGCGTCGATTGGAGTTTTCCTTGTCGCGCGGTCGCGTCAGTCATGCGGCCGCATCGTATGCGATTGGCTCAAGATGTGCGGTCGCGTCAGTCATGCGACCGCGTCGCTGCTTCTTCGCTCTTGGCACGCGGTCGCGTCGTCCATGCGGCCGCGTCGCTGCCAGTTTCTCCGAAACTCCATTTTGTGCTTTCCTTCCATTTTTTTTATGTTTTCTTTCCATCCTTTAAGTCATTCCTGCCTTAGAAGATCTGAAACTACTCAACACACTAATCACGACATCGAATGGAAATAAAGGTAATTAAAATAATTAATTTTAAAGCATAGGAAACATGTTTTTCACATACATCACATAATAAGAAAGGGAAAATAAAACCATGCAATTAATGTGAATAAGTGGTGAAGGATTGAATAAATCACTCAAACTAAGCACAAATTATATCACAAAATATGGGTTTATCAACCTCCCCACACTTAAACAATAGCATGTCTTCATGCTATATCCAAGGCAAAAAGTAAGGTTGAAGTGGTGGAATGCCATGCAATGCAATTCTAATTTAAATGCAACTAACTAAATGCATGATGCAATTCTAATTTTATTCACTCATATATAAAGCTTACATGTAGTTAAATCAATTTACATTCTCAAGGAATCATATATACATAGCCAACCTTAAATAATGTTAAAGCACCTTTACACTTGAGATGGGAAAAAATATTTTATAAACTTGCAAGACAATTAACAAATTAAGCATAAATATATGTTGATGAGTTATTGAACCCTCACAGGATTTTGTGTTTACTCTCTAATCACTCAGTGTTTATTGGGTTAATCACTCTATTCTTCTTTTTATCCTTACTTTCTATAACTTTGTTCTTCATCTAACTAATCAACAATTATAAAATATAGACATACCAAAAATCATGAGGTCTTTAATTAAGGTTGTAATGGGGCCAAGGTAAAGGTAAGGGTATATGTATAAGGCTAAGTGAGCTAATAAGTGAATCCTTAATTAGTCTAAGATCTCACCTAACATACATAATTTCTAAAGCAAAGCTTCTTTACCTGTTTTCCCATATTTTTACCACTTTTGATATTACATGCTCATATTTTATTTTTATCCTATGTGCATTGCTTTTTTTTATTTTGCACTTGGAGAATTCTCTTGTATCCCCTTTGTTCAAATAAAATAAATATATATATATATTTTTTGATGCACATGGTAATTTAATTAATTTAATTTCACATGAGCATGTTTCCCAAAAATTCTTAATTTGGAACATCTTTATTCTTTTCAACTTTCTACCCTGTTTTTCATTATCCATGTTCCCAATGGGTTTTTCCACACTTCAACAATACACAATTTCTATCTTAAGCTAACCAAGGATTCAACTTGGGATTTTTATTTTTTTTTTCTGCTTAAGGCTAGTAATGTGGTTATAAAACAAAAGGGGATTAAAGCTCAAGGGGGCTAACAAGGATGACATAAAAGGTAGGCTTTATTTGGGATAAATGGGTTAATAATCAAACATGGCCTCAATCACTTTCTTGGTATGTATCTATATTCTATAACTGGACATATAGATTAAAACAAAGTAAAGAACACCAGAATAAAAAAGAAGAGCGAAACACACATGAATAAAATATTATGGCTTAAATGTAACCATACAATGAAGCTCAAAACTCACAGGCTGTGTGTTCTCTAACTCAAACATCATATATCATTCATATATGTCATGCAGGTTTAGTTAAAAATTCCCATTATTCTCATAAAAAAATTGTTTTGGGTGGCCTTTAAGGTTTTAGTGTTTCTCCTTGATGAAATGTTGTTAACTAACTAACATGTAATGCTATATATACAAGGTGTGGATTGTTTCTATTCTGTTAAAGTCTCTAGCTTACTCCTTTTTTTTATTTTCAATCAAGTCAACTATCATATACTAAAAAGGGTAAACTATACTAATTAATCTACTTAAAATAAAACTAGTAAACTAATGTGCAAATCAAGCTAAAATATCCAAAATAGTATACATATAGCTCAAAGTGCAAAATGCAAAAAGTACAATAAAAAGCAAAAAGAGAAAATATGCAAAAATACAGAAAATGAATAAAATAAAAGAGAGTTTGTAGTGGTTCACCAAAATAAAGATATGCCAGAGATGGCAACCTCCCCACACTTAAATAATAGCATCGTCCTCGATGCTCACTCAAGCTGGGTGTGAAGGAGTGTCATCTCCAGAAGGATGGGTGGCTGGAGTCTCTGTGGTGGTGGTCTGAGGATCTGGCTGCTGCAGAGGAGGTGCTGACTGGATAGGGATCTCGGGATCTGCAGCTTGGATCTGATGTGGGACCTCCTGCTGTGGTGCAGCCTACTCAGTGCCTGCCTGCGCAGTCTCTCTCTGTGGATGGGTCTCCTCCTCATGCTCATCCGTCTCCTCCTCAGATGGCTCTGATGGTGTGTCAGGCTCGGAGGGGATGTCACCGCCAGATCGTATCAACAGCTTCAGGTGCTCATAATGTCGCCGGCTACGACACTCAGATCTCTCATATCGGTGCCGGTTGCGGCACTCCATCCTGTCTAACTACTGAAACAAGCGGTGCACTAGGTGATAAACTGACTCTGAGGCAGGTGGAGGTGCAGTAGTGGTGGCAGGGGTAGCTGTGGAGGAAGAAGGACCAGCGGAAGGTATGGCTGTCTCATCAGTAGCAGTGAAGGGTGGGGGTCTGTAGCCCAAAGCTAGAAAGTTCCTACTGTGAGGAATAATCTTCCTGTAGTCTGCAGCCGGTGGCTTCTCATCGGCATCCTCCCAAGGCACGTCAGGTCGACGGCCCAGCTGTGTAACCAAATAGGGAAAGGGAAGAGTGCCTCGGATGTGGATCCTGGCCATGTAGGACCGGATAAAGCATGGCAGGTACAGGTCCTTACCCTCCATTACACACCAAAGGAGGGTGATCATAGCGGCCGGTATCACGGTCTCATGGGTACTCGGCATAACATAGTTGCTCAAGATCTGGTGCTATAGCCGAGCCTCATCATTTAAGTAAATCCGCTTGATTCCCTTAGGCATGGTGGTGTCCTGACCCAATTCCCATGGAACAGTCGGGTCAAGGGTAATTCTCGCCTTGACCGCATCCCAATCAAATCGCATAAAGCACATGTCCTCCTTAGCCCTTTTGTAACCATCAGGCTGATCGAACTTGGGTGGGAGCTACAGAATGTCCTCAATGGCCTCTTCAGTGACCAGTATCTGCTTGCCTCTTAGGTTCATGGCATCCAGAGAAGTGATGAAGTAATTGCAGTAAAATTCCCTTACCCAAGATGCATTGACCTCTGTAAGGTTTCTCTCCAGGAAGAACCAGCCTCTTTCTTTGATATGATCAGAGGTGTATTGCTGGAGTTCATTTGGGATTTTCAAAGTCCTCTCTAAGTACAGGTTCCTAGAGGTTACAAACGCCGGATATTTCAACTCGCAGTATTGGTTTGCAAACCTTATGGGGTCAGTAGCAGGGAGTAGCTGGTCAGCCTTCTCCTACGCGGTAAAGTGTTTTTCCCGCCAGGAGGCATCATGCATAAGATCTATGATAGACATAGATGAGTCGCCTCTTTTACGTTTGCCAGTGGTAGCCTTTCCTTTTCCCTTTCTCTGGGAATCTGACATCTTGAAAAATAGAAATCAAGGATATAATGGAAATAGGAGAAACAGGTAGGCAAATAACAAAATAAGCATATAGTGGCAAAGGAGCAGCAGAGTAATGAAATGAGTCAAATAAATGTGCATTAAGAATTGCATAAGAGTGAAAAGTCCTAGAAGAAAAGTCACAATCCAAAATGTAGTAGAAGTCATGTAATTAGAAAAAATTATCATCATGCCTTGGATAGAAGGTTAAAGAGAATAGGAAAAATCAGAAGAGATGTTTTGAAAAGAAAGCTAGTTAAGTCAGAATAAGTGGCATGATGATCAATTTCTAAGTAACAAGCAGTCACAAGTAGAAGCAATAGTCGACTCATATTCAAAAAAGGAAATCAGGTTGATGCAGATTCAGCTAGATATATAAATAGCAACAATTGGAATCGAAACATAAAAAATATGCAGTTTATGAACTAGGAGATCAAAGAGAATGAGAATGCGTGCCCTGGCATTCATGAATTTTTTTGGTTAAAGTGAAGGAAAGCACAGTTGAAAATGTCAAAACCAAGACATGAATGAAAACATTTTACAGAAAATTGGGCAGCATTTTAGCTAAAATTGGACTGTCCCGAAAAATAAACAGCATGAAACAAGAAAGTACAACATATGAATAATAGCAACATCACAGAAACATCAAAATTGTGAAAATCAGAAAACAAGAAACATGAACAACGCAATTATCAGGCCTAAATCCACTAACCACATCCTAGGCTACCTAATGATGGTGTTTTTGCGGAAAAATGAATTTCCAACACACAAATCCAACCGGCAAGTGTACCGGGTCGCATCAAGTAGTAATAACTCACTTAGAGTGAGGTCGATCCCACAGGGATTGATGGATCAAGCAATTTTAGTGGGTGATTAGTTTAGTTAAGCTAACATTGAGTGAATTGTGTGAAGTTGATCAACAGAAAGTAAATTGCAAGGAATTTAAAAGATGCAGAAAATAAAATTGCAGGAAACTTAAAGAACAAGAAAGTAAAATAGCTGAAATTTAAATTGCAAGAAAAGTAAATTGCATCAAAAGTAAAGGGGTTGGGTGCTGGAAATTAAAGAGAGCAATAGATTAAGCAACTAGAAATTTAAATTGCAGAAAATGTAAATGTGCAGGAAATTAAATCTAGCTCAATGTGAACAAAGATGTGAAAGTGGAGAATGCAGGAAAGGAAATTGCAGAAAAGTAAATGTAGCAGAAGAGGAATGAAACAGAAAGTAAAATGCAACTCAATTTCAATAGCTAAGGGAAAGTTGAAGATCTCAGGGGTGGAGGAGACTAGAAAACAAGTCTAGATCTCAATCCCTTCCTTGATCAAAGTAGAAAGCAAATTGAAGAAGAAAGAAAGATGAAAGCCGTAGAGAAAAACTTGGATCCAAAACTCAATTCACTGAAATTTTGCAGAAGAATAACAAGAGAAATCTTAGACCAAGAGGGAAACAGAATTCCTTCACTCTCAGTCCTAGATTTAAGACAGAAAAAAATAAAGGAAAGAGCTCTCCCTACAAAGATGGAATTGATGCCTTTATATAGGCTTTACAAAATGAAAAATGAAAATGAAATTAAAACAAAATGAAAATCCTAATTCTAGCTTGTTCTTGTGCCTTTGAGTCATGTTGAGTGGGCTTTGCTTGCTTTGTATTTGAGGGAGAATGGGTCTTGGATGGCCTTGATTTAATTTGGTGAAGAAATGAATTAAATTGAATTTTGGCCCATATGTTGCTCCCAGGAGGCTGCCCTGCCCTTGTGGAGGGCAGAGCAGGGAAGCCTTGTGTAAGGATCCAACTAGCGTGCCAAGGCTTGGAAGCATCAGGATGCTGCCCTGCCCTTGGGGAGAGCAGGGCAGTGGTGGCATGGTGCGTGCCATGCTTCCCTGGGCCGTGCTTGCTTGCTGCTGGCCGAAGCTCCCTTGCTGCGCATCAATTGTGCGTGCTGGCCATGCCAAGGATGTGCGTGCCATGCACCAAAATGCTGCCCTGCCCTTGCGGAGGGCAGGGCAATGTTTCCTTTGGGGAGTGCCAAGTTCGAATCCCATGGAGTGCATTGCTTGGCTTTTTCTTCTTGGCACCTAATTCACGCCTAAGGCTTGGCTTCCTAGAGGTCTTGTGTTCGAAACTTGGTGGAGGAAGTTGTTGCAATTTTTCCTTGAATTTTCATGAAGAAAACACGACATTGCCCTCCAAGAGGGCATTCTGCTCTCCTTGAGGGCAGACTTCCTTGGGTTCCTTGTGTCTCCCTCTTCGAGCCTTGGTGGAAGCATTTTGGTTTATTTTCGCTTGTTTTTGGCCCTTAAAGATGCCTTTCGTTCCTGCCTCAATTGTTCGCCAAATATGGATTGCTATATATCGTTGGAAAGCTCTGAATGTCAGCTTTCCAACGCAACTGGAAGCACATCAATTGGACGTCTGTAGCTCAAGTTATAGCCCTTTGAAGGAGGCATGGTCATGCTGTGAGCGCCCAGATTTTACCTTAGCGAAATTCTTGCTTCCAATCCTCAATGTGCATCACGATTCTGCCCTGCCCTTGGCAAGGGCAGGGCAGTGTGCGTGCTGGCTGCTTCCTTCCTTGATTTGGTCATGGGCCACGCTTTTAAAAGCGTGGCCTAAGGCTCCAAAGTGTACCCCAACTTCAAAGTGTACCCCAAAGCTTTTTTTCTCCTTTTTTTGTGCTTCTTTGCTTCTTTTTCTTCTTATTTCCTACAAGATTTATAAAATTAAAATATCAAGAAAATATATCATTTAAGTACAAAAAGCATTCAATATTTAAGCACAAATCATCAATTTCTTGTATGAAAAAGCATAGAAAATGGGTATATGATGACATGTCATCACAACACCAAACTTAAATCTTGCTTGTCCCCAAGCAAGAAAAGAATCATGCAATAAAGATTGACAATCCAAGGTAAGAAGAATAGCAACTCGATGTTCATGGCAAGCTAGTTTTCTATGCATGCTACAATTACAAAAGAGATGTAAATGATTGATGCTTCTATCTAGCTTATTTTATGAAATCTTTTTCTTATAATTCTTCCTTGAAACAAGCTTTTGATTTTTTTTTTATTTTGCTTCTCCTTTTGGGTGCTTTGCCCCATGAGTTAATAACAAAGCTACGACTTCTAAATGCTTTGTTTTCAAGTATTACCACTTGATACATAAGCACCACAAGCATTTAATTAGAGGACTTCATTAAGCTCATTTTTCTTTTCTTTTCTTGACTCTCTAATCATTGATGCTCAGAGCCTTGAGCTTTGAGGGAGTGCTTTTGCACTTGAGCCTAGCCTTGACTTCTAAGTGTTTTGTTTTCAAGCATTTGGCTTGATACATAAACACCACAAGCACTTAGCAAATAAATTGCCATTGGTACTCAGAGCCTTCAGCTTTCTCATTCTTTCCCTTTTTCTTTTCTTGCTTTAATTGTATTTGCTTCTTCAAGGTTTTCATGATTTCAAAAGATTTCACAAAATGTACTAGATGAAAAACTTCAATTAAATAAAATCCAATGCAATTGAGCAACAATCAATCATACTAGCTTTCCAATACTTGTATGCACATGCTAAATTCTTCTTTAATTCCTTGTTTGTTTATGATCATGATGCTTTTTTGCTTTTGGATTCACAAAACTCAAGTTGGTAGTCATAATGTCACAACAACATGTTTCAAATCAAATTCAAGCTATGCTTAGTCATACCACACATGCCTAAAGAGAATATAAAGACAATCATGCAATTTAGAGTGCTGGAAATAAATTAAAAGAAAAGGAACTCTACAACCTTGTAGTTCATCTTCATTATTGTTGTCCTTTTTCCTCTATTCTTCCTCTTTCCCTTGCCAAACTCAAAATGCTTGCTCATCCTCAAGCAACAATTAGAACAATGGCTATGGGGCTAAGATAGATCATGAATGTCTTACATAATGAAATGTTAGCGTTACATGTGTTGCAAGCAAGCAAAAATGAAAAATAACAATCAAGGCACAAGAGACAGCGACATTTTGATTGCATAGATAAGAAGGTGTGCACAATACATTGCATAAAAAATAAGTGGCACACCAAACTTAGTGTGACACTTTCACTTGGAATTAATGCAAGTATCTTGTAAGAATTAGAACCAAATTTTGTTGCATAGCAACACCAAACTTAGAATACAACCATATGTCAATTTATTTGAATTAAAACTAAACAAAAGAAACTGTTATATGTTAAATACAATCACCAAGCCAAGAATATGTCATGAATAAGGATCTCTTGGTGATATATTAACAAAACAGTTAATGAAAGAAGCATTAAAAATAAGTAAATAAATGAAACAAAGAGAAAACAAAAATTATCCAACTAAGAAGAAGAAAAATAACACTGCAAAAGGCAATATGATTATGCAGACAAGTGATGTTGCTAGAATGATTTGCATAGAAAATAAGTGGCACACCAAACTTAGAATCTTGGTGTGTCACTTTCATTTTTGATTTGATGCAATCATCCAAAAAGATTGAAAATAATTTGTTGCAAGGCAACACCAAACTTAGAATGTAACCATATGCCAATTTATTGAATTTAAACAAAGCATAAAAAGAAATGTACCTACGGTTGGGTTACCTCCCAACAAGTGCTCTTTTAGTGTCATTAGCTTGACATGTTGCTCTTCACTTTCTTCCTCTTCTTCCAGTTTGTTAAGAGGAATGACTTCAAGAGGGGAAAAATTTCAGCTATTGTCCCCTGTCTTGGTCTCCTTTCAGCAAGCTTCCTTGTGAAATTGGCTTGATTAATCTTGCTTGCTGGATCAGGGGGAGGATTGTTTGCAGCTGACCTTCTCTTGAATGTTGTCCTTGGTATCTTGGTCACAATCCTCTTCTTGGTGCTTTTGTTAATTGCCTTCACTTCTTGGATGTCAAGACATGGTTGCTGTGTGATTATTGGAGTGATTTCTTCATTAAGAGCCTCTTCAATTGGTGGTTCCATGAATCCTTCTTCTATGCAACTCTCTGCTTCAATTGAGGGTGACTTCTCTTGAGTGTCTTCCTCACTTTCTTGATCCTCCACTTCTTCCCTTGTCACCTCAAGTGCAGTTTCATTTTCAACCACCTCATTCTTCATTGAAAGTTCACTTGATGCAGTGGCCTCCTTATCTTGCTCTTCTACTTTCTCCTTCACATCCATCAATTGGCCTTCATTTTCCTTGCTCAGTGGTTCTACGCTCCTCCTTGTTTGCTCTAAGGGGCCATTCATCTTCTTGAAGATGATTTCTTTCCAGGATTGGGGTTGTGTGTATCTTTCCACGAGTTTTTTATGTATTTTAATGGCTTGAAGGTAATCCTCATCAGGTGGTTCAAGAGATGAAGGTTGAGAGTAATAATAATCAAGTGATGAAGAACTTTCAAATGAGAAACTGGGATGTGAGGGTGGATGCTCTTCCATTCTTTGGTGATACTTCCATCCACCATGAGGATAATGATATGAATCATTTTGTGGTGGTGGTTGGTATCCCATATGATTTTCTTGCTCATCTTGTGTCTCTGAAGCAAATCTCCATGAATTGGAGTGCTCAGAATGTGTATTCTCTTGGTGATATTCCCAGCCACCATTAGAGATTGGTGATGGTGGGTAATATCCCATAAAATTTGTTTGATCATAAGATGAGTTGAACTCCATTTGAATTTTGTAAAACACAACACTAAGGGAAATTGAAATTCATATCTCAAAGATGAATTTCTTAGTGAGGCAATAACTCAAACACCTTGGTTTCAACATAGAACAGAGAACAAAAAAGAAAAAAATGCTTGATCTAGACTTCTCACCCACTTAATCATTGTTGATCTAATCAATCCCCGGCAACGGCGCCAAAAACTTGATGGTGTTTTTGCGGAAAAATGAATTTCCAACACACAAATCCAACCGGCAAGTGTACCGGGTCGCATCAAGTAGTAATAACTCACTTAGAGTGAGGTCGATCCCACAGGGATTGATGGATCAAGCAATTTTAGTGGGTGATTAGTTTAGTCAAGCTAACATTGAGTGAATTGTGTGAAGTTGATCAACAGAAAGTAAATTGCAAGGAATTTAAAAGATGCAGAAAATAAAATTGCAGGAAACTTAAAGAACAAGAAAGTAAAATAGCTGAAATTTAAATTGCAAGAAAAGTAAATTGCATCAAAAGTAAAGGGGTTGGGTGCTGGAAATTAAAGAGAGCAATAGATTAAGCAACTAGAAATTTAAATTGCAGAAAATGTAAATGTGCAGGAAATTAAATCTAGCTCAATGTGAACAAAGATGTGAAAGTGGAGAATGCAGGAAAGGAAATTGCAGAAAAGTAAATGTAGCAGAAGAGGAATGAAACAGAAAGTAAAATGCAACTCAATTTCAATAGCTAAGGGAAAGTTGAAGATCTCAGGGGTGGAGGAGACTAGAAAACAAGTCTAGATCTCAATCCCTTCCTTGATCAAAGTAGAAAGCAAATTGAAGAAGAAAGAAAGATGAAAGCCGTAGAGAAAAACTTGGATCCAAAACTCAATTCACTGAAATTTTGCAGAAGAATAACAAGAGAAATCTTAGACCAAGAGGGAAACAGAATTCCTTCACTCTCAATCCTAGATTTAAGACAGAAAAAAAATAAAGGAAAGAGCTCTCCCTACAAAGATGGAATTGATGCCTTTATATAGGCTTTACAAAATGAAAAATGAAAATGAAATTAAAACAAAATGAAAATCCTAATTCTAGCTTGTTCTTGTGCCTTTGAGTCATGTTGAGTGGGCTTTGCTTGCTTTGTATTTGAGGGAGAATGGGTCTTGGATGGCCTTGATTTAATTTGGTGAAGAAATGAATTAAATTGAATTTTGGCCCATATGTTGCTCCCAGGAGGCTGCCCTGCCCTTGTGGAGGGCAGAGCAGGGAAGCCTTCTGTAAGGATCCAACTAGCGTGCCAAGGCTTGGAAGCATCAGGATGCTGCCCTGCCCTTGGGGAGAGCAGGGCAGTGGTGGCATGGTGCGTGCCATGCTTCCCTGGGCCGTGCTTGCTTGCTGCTGGCCGAAGCTCCCTTGCTGCGCATCAATTGTGCGTGCTGGCCATGCCAAGGATGTGCGTGCCATGCACCAAAATGCTGCCCTGCCCTTGCGGAGGGCAGGGCAATGTTTCCTTTGGGGAGTGCCAAGTTCGAATCCCATGGAGTGCATTGCTTGGCTTTTTCTTCTTGGCACCTAATTCACGCCTAAGGCTTGGCTTCCTAGAGGTCTTGTGTTCGAAACTTGGTGGAGGAAGTTGTTGCAATTTTTCCTTGAATTTTCATGAAGAAAACACGACATTGCCCTCCAAGAGGGCATTCTGCTCTCCTTGAGGGCAGACTTCCTTGGGTTCCTTGTGTCTCCCTCTTCGAGCCTTGGTGGAAGCATTTTGGTTTATTTTCGCTTGTTTTTGGCCCTTAAAGATGCCTTTCGTTCCTGCCTCAATTGTTCGCCAAATATGGATTGCTATATATCGTTGGAAAGCTCTGAATGTCAGCTTTCCAACGCAACTGGAAGCACATCAATTGGACGTCTGTAGCTCAAGTTATAGCCCTTTGAAGGAGGCATGGTCATGCTGTGAGCGCCCAGATTTTACCTTAGCGAAATTCTTGCTTCCAATCCTCAATGTGCATCACGATTCTGCCCTGCCCTTGGCAAGGGCAGGGCAGTGTGCGTGCTGGCTGCTTCCTTCCTTGATTTGGTCATGGGCCACGCTTTTAAAAGCGTGGCCTAAGGCTCCAAAGTGTACCCCAACTTTAAAGTGTACCCCAAAGCTCTTTTTTTCTCCTTTTTTTGTGCTTCTTTGCTTCTTTTTCTTCTTATTTCCTACAAGATTTATAAAATTAAAATATCAAGAAAATATATCATTTAAGTACAAAAAGCATTCAATATTTAAGCACAAATCATCAATTTCTTGTATGAAAAAGCATAGAAAATGGGTATATGATGACATGTCATCACCTAACAACCTAGAATCCACTACAACATGCATGTCTAACTAGCCTAATGATAAATGTAAATAGAAAAAAAATATGGAATGGACTAAGAATGATAGAAGGGTGGCGTTCTGCGGAACCTGGTAGGCGAATGAAGGAGAGTGGGGCAGAGAGGTGACTGGGGGATAGTGGCGGTGGCGTCCGGCGCGGCGGAAGAGGGTGGCGCGGCTGTTGTGGCTGCTGTTCGGGGCAGGGGGGTCGGTAAGGTAATGTGGGATGGGGGGAGGGTTGGGACGGGGGGGTTGAGGGTGGTGGTGGTTGGAGGTGGCGCGTCTGTTGGCGGCGCGGTGGGCGGCGATCGCGGAGCGGGCAGCGGCAGTGGAGGGAGAAGAGGAGAGGAGGAGAAGAGAGACGGGGAGGAAAGGGGTGGCGTGGCGGTGGGTTCTGGGTGGTCGGCGGTGGTGACTGTGGTTGGTGGTGGGGGCTGGGTGGTGGTTGGGTGGTTGTTAGGTGGTTGGGAAGAAGAGAGGAAGGGGAGGGTTTTGGGGGGGACGCGACGGATAGGGTTCGCGTGACTTGGGGGTTATAAATTTGAATCCACGCGATCGCGTGGAGCACGCGGTCGCGTGGCTGGGATGTTGTAGGGGTTGACGCGATCGCGTGTATTGCGCGATCGCATGGAATGGGTAAATAATGAATGGCGCGATCGCGTAAGCGACGCGATCGCGTCGCTGGAAATCGTGCGAAACACACAATTCCAGCGTCATTTCAGCGCAACTCTGTCTCCTTTGGGTGGTGTGCTATCCTCGCGACGCGATCGTGTCGCGTGGGATTAATGTTGGTGCATGTGACGCGATCGCGTCAGGGACGCGACCGCGTGGTTCATTTTGTGCGAAACGCACAATGGCCACATGATTCCAGCCCAACTTTCTGGGCGTTGGATTTTTACGCCGATTTTCAGGTCACGCAGCCGCGTGGGTGACGCGGTCGCGTGGGGAGTGGTTTTCACAATATGAGGTGATCGCATGAGTGATACGGTTGCGTCTTACACCCTTTTTTTTTATGCAGGTATGTAATTATGCAGAATGCAGAATGTAATGCTAATATGAATGTTATGCAAAATTCCAGGTTCAATACAATAAAATAAAATAAAACTCGAAAATAAATAAAACTAAATAAAAATGAAAAAGGAACGATCATACTATGGTGGGTTGTCTCCCACCTAGCACTTTTAGTTAAAGTCCTTAAGTTGGACATTGGAGGAGCTTCCTGTTATGACGGCTTGTGCTTGAACTCATCTAGAAATCTCCACCAATGTTTGGAGTTCCAGTAGCCTCCGGGGTCCCAAACTAGGCGCAGAAAGCCCTCAAGTAAGTTAAAGCAAGTGACATGGCCCCAAGAGTGTTGATTTCTAGATTGAATTCCGGGGTCCCAAATCTTGCTTTTTCACCCGTCTTCTAGTTGAGCAATATTGTTCCATCTGGGTGGCAAACAGTCTGAATTCTCACTGAAGCAGCCAAACAACTTCCTAGACCCATTCAGTTGAGCTTTACACCAACCTTTATGTTTAAACTTTGAGCACACAACCATGTTGAACCTTGCAGGAAAAATCTTATCACTGACCATCTTCTTCTTACTCTTAATGCCACAGAGAGCTCTATGTTGACCATCCGTCTTCAGTAGCCCATATTCAAGTTGAATTAGAAAGCTAAGGGATATGAATTTTACCCACTTGAATGTTGTGAAGGATGATGGCAACTTAGGGGGAGGTATTTCTAATGAACGTGCAAGCTCCACTCCCTTGTGCTCTTCTTCGACATCTTCCACCTCTTTGTAATCTTAAATATCAACCTCTTCCTTTTGGTGGATTTCTTCCAATTTAATATCTTCTTCATTGTTCACCAAGGGCATGGGATGTTGTGTTTCATCTTATTTAAACTCCATATCAAGTCTAATGGAAGAGGATTCAAATGTAGATAAAAGTTCATCAATGATTGAATCCATCTCTTGATCGTCTCCTTCAAAGTCTTCAACTATGATATGCTTTGGAGGTTGTACACCCTCCTCAACATCAGCTTCAAACGTCTTTGAAGGGTGCTCTATAACTTGACTTTCCCATGGAGGTTCAGCATCTCCTAAGTCTTCAACTACTGCCTCCTCTTCTTCTTCAATAATTCCGGCTTCCTCCACTTGTTCCAATATCAAATTGTGCTGCTCGCTATCCACCGGAGTGCCCAATTTCTCCTTCCTGCTACATTTTTCAGTAGATTTCCCACATGAAATCATGGGGATTCTTTGAATGTCCGAATGTCAGAAAGGTAATCAATTTCTTTCTTGATCCAGGTATTTAAGTATGCAATCGTATTCGTCCTCGATGATTTTCTTTTCAACTATTTTTTCACCTTCAAGCACAAAATCCTCCTTGTTGTCTTCTTTCACTAGTTCTCCAACCGCGCTGTCAACTTCAAGGGTGTCTACTACCTTCACCTTTAGTGCCTCCTCTAGCTCCTTATGAAGTATGGATTCGTGAAGATGATCCCTTCTCTCTCGTTCCATGTCAATAGTATCAGTGGGATCATGTTGCTCTTGGATTGATGGATGTTGGTGCTCTTCCATGGATGGTGGTGATGGGATGGGTGAATCATTATGCGGTTGAGATGGAAGTGCAGTGGAGCTTGAGGGTTGAATATTGGGTGTAGAGGGTTGGCCCAAGTGGGATATAAGTGCTTGGAGAGTAGAGGCGAGACTAGTGATTGAGGCAAGTTTACTTTCCATGGAGGTTTGGGGTGGATAGGAGGGTTCATTTGTTGGGAGAAAAGGTTCATAACACGGAAGTGGTTCCTCTTGATAAGGATATGGAGATGGTGAATATTGAGGTGGTGGTTCTGGGTATGGTTCATATGGTGGTTGGTGTGGTGAATAGGGATTGGGGTCATATGGAGGTGAATGGTAGAAAGGAGCTTGTGAGTGTGGTAGTTCAAAGTTATGTTGTGAGGATGGTCTCTGAGCATACGGTGGGGCTTGTTGGTAGCTACTAGGCGGTCCACCATATCTATCAGCTTGGTATGCATTGTAGGATGGTCGTTGTCTGTGATATCTAGGAGGGTGTTGTTGCCTAAAGGGTTTATCAGATCCTCTTGGCTCCGTCCATCTTTGATTGGTTTGACCATGATGCATATTCCTGTTATAGCTTCCATTCCTTGCAACAGAATTAGAACCAAACTCAAAGCGAGAGGGGTGAGAATTCATAATAGCTATCAGAAATAAGAGGGAAAAGAAGAAACGAATAAACAAGTAAAAGAAAAATATTTTTTTTTGAAAAATATTTACAATAGCCAATAATAAGGCACACGTTTGCAATTTCCCGACAACGGCGCCATTTTGACGTTAGAATTTTTGCTAGTAAAGAATTTTATAAAATTGCGTTGTAAGTATAGATTCTAGACCAACAGAAATCCCTTCGTACAAACGATTTGGTTGTCACAAGTAACAAACCCCTTAAAAATTGTTAACCGAAGTATTTAAACCTCGGGTCGTCTTCTCAAGAAATTGCAGGGAGGTATGTTCTTATTATTGGTTGTGGAAAAACAGTGTTTGGGGTTGAAAAAGGTTTTAAGCAAGAGAAATAGATTACAGAATTGATAAATTGATAACTAATAAAACCTTTGGCAAGGTATTAGAACTGGAAATCCTATCCTTATCAATTGTGATGAGAATTGGATTTTAATCCCACTTAGTTAACCTTTGCTAAAGCAAAGGAAAGTCAAGTGAAATAATTAGTTTGATCCTCAAGTCCTAGTCAATCCCTGTAGGAAGACTAGCCTTAGAGCGATCTGCCAATTTCAACCACTGCTTTATTTGATAATTCAAGAGTTACCAATTATTTAACCCAAGCCAAAAGGGAAAATTCTAAATTAAATTGAAGACATCATAATTAGAATAAAGCAATCATAAATCTGAAAATACCTCAAATTATATTAAATAGAAATATCAAATGTAACATGGAAAAGTTCATAGACAAATAAAAGAGAAAGTAAATAAAAAGAAACATTGAACCTGGGATCGAGAGTCACTCCTAAAACTAAGAGAAGTCCTAAATCCCTATCCTAAGAGAGAGAGTAGAGAACCTCTCTCCAATCTAAACCTAAATCATAGAAAGTGACTAAAATTCGAGACTCTCCCAATGGATGCATTCCTCCACTTTATAACCTCTGGTCTATGCCTTCTGGACTTGGATTTGGGCCAAAAAGGGCTTCAGAATTCGCTATGAGCATTTTCTACAATTTCTGGTGCATGGCCTCTGTCACGCGTCCGCGTGGGTCACACGGTCGCGTCGATTGGAGTTTTTCCTTGTCGCGCGGTCGCGTCAGTCATGCGGCCGCGTCGTATGCGATTGGCTCAAGATGCGCGGTCGCGTCAGTCATGCGGCCGCGTCGCTGCTTCTTCGCTCTTGGCACGTGGTCGCGTCATCCATGCGACCGCGTCGCTGCCAGTTTCTTCGAAACTCCGTTTTATGCTTTCCTTCCATTTTGTATGTTTCCTTTCCATCCTTTAAGTCATTCCTGCCTTAGAAGATCTGAAACTACTTGATGAGCTTATATTTTATACGCTTTTTTGGGGTAATTTCATGTAGATTTTAGTATGTTTTAATTAGTTTTTAGTAGAATATTATTAGTTTTTAGGCAAAAATCATATTTCTGGATTTTACTATGAGTTTGTGTGTTTTTCTGTGATTTCAAGTATTTTCTGGCTGAAATTGAGGGAGCTGAGCAAAAATCTGATTTAGGTTGAAAAAGGACTGCTGATGTTGTTGGATCCTGACCTCCCTGCACTCTGAATGGATTTTTTTGGAGCTACAAGAGTCCAATTGACGCGCTCTCAATTGGGTTGGAAGGTAGACATCCAGGGCTTTCAAGAAATATATAATAGTCCATACTTTGCGCAAAGGTAGACGACGTAAACTGGCGTTCAACGCCAGTTCCATGTTGTAGTCTGGCGTCCAGCGCCAGAAACAGGTTACAAGTTGGAGTCCAGCGCCCAAAACACGTTACAACCTGGCGTTCAACTCCAGAAACAGCCCAAGCACGTGAGAGGCTTAAGCCTCAGCCCCAGCACACACCAAGTGGGCCCCAGAAGTGGATTTCTGCACCAATTATCTTAGTTTACTCATATTCTGTAAACCTAGGTTACTAGTTTACTATTTAAACAACTTTTAGAGATTTATTTTGGATCTCATGACGTCTATAGAACTGGATTTTATATTCCTTGGCAGCATGAGTCTCTAAACTCCATTGTTGGGGGTGAGGAGCTCTGCAGCGTCTCGATGAATTAATGCAATTACTTTTGTTTTCCATTCAAACATGCTTGTTCTTATCTAAGATGTTCATTCGTGCTTTATTATGGAGAAGGTGATGATCCGTGACACTCATCACCTTCCTCAATCCATGAATGTGTGCCTGACAACCACCTCCGTTCTACATCAGATTGAATGAGTATCTCTTAGATTCCTTAATCAGAATCTTCGTGGTATAAGCCGGATTGATGGCGGCATTCACGAGAATCCGGAAAGTCTAAACCTTGTTTGTGGTATTCCGAGTAGGATTCTGGGATTGAATGACTGTGACGAGCTTCAAACTCCCGAAGGCTGGGCGTTAGTGACAGACGCAAAAGAATCAATGGATTCTATTCCAACCTGATTGAGAACCGACAGATGATTAGCCATGCTGTGACAGAGCATTTGGACCGTTTTCACTGAGAGGATGGGAAGTAGCCATTGACAACGGTGACACCCTACATAGAGCTTGCCATGGAAGCAACCTTGCGTGTGGGAAAAGGATTTCAAGGAAAAGTTGAAATTCAGAGGACAAAGCATCTCCAAAACTCCAACACATTCTCCATTACTGCATTATAAGTAATTAATTCACGCTCTTTTATTTTTCTAATAATTCCAACTGATAATTTTAATTGATATCCTTACTAAGAATAATAAAATAAACATAGCTTGCTTCAAACTAATAATCTCCGTGGGATCGACCCTTACTCACGTAAGGTATTACTTGGACGACCCAGTGCACTTGCTGGTTAGTTGTGCGAATTGTCAAAGAGTGAGATTGCATTTCATGCACCAAGTTTTTGGCGCCGTTGCCGGGGATTGTTCGAGTTTAAACAACTAAAGGTTTATTTTATTTCTTAGATTAGGAAGATTTTGGCAATTGGGTCAGAGTCTTTTATTTTCTTTTCAAACATATTATTTTTCTTTATTAATTTTTAATTTTTCGTGAGTCTAGTGTTTTGTTCTAAGTTTGGTGTCAATTGCATAGTTTATATTTTTCTTTAAAATTTTCGTATTAGTGTTCTTTGTTCTTCCTTGATCTTCAAGTTGTTCTTGTTTATTTTTCTTATTTGATCTTCAATTTTTCTTGTTCTGTGTGTTTTCGTGTTTTTCTTGTACTTTTTCAAAACATTAGTTTTCAAAAATTTTTATTTTTATCCATAAATATATTACATCTTTAAAAACAACATTGAATTTATAGCTCAGTTGGCCAGAGCGTTGGTCTATGTTCTTGGCAATTGGGCATCTTCTTTTTAAAATTTTTTTCAAAAATAATTTTTCTTGATTTAATCTTATGCCAAACTTTAAGTTTGGTGTTTTCTTGTTGATCTTTCTTTAATTTTCGAAAATTTATTTTGGTTTTCTAAAAATTTTAAGTTTGGTGTTCTTTCTTTTGTTCTTGGTGTTCTTGTGAATCTTCAAAGTGTTCTTGAGTCTTCTTTGTGTTTTGATCTTAAAATTTTTAAGTTTGGTGTTCCTTGGTGTTTTCCCTCCAAAATTTTCGAAAACAAGGAGCATTAGATCTAAAAATTTTAAGTCTTGTGTCTTTTATGTGTTTTACTCTTTCATCATAAAATTCAAAATTCAAAAAAATATCTTTATAATTAATTTTAAACTATTTTTTCGAAATTTTTTTTTTAAAAATTCAGATTTCAATTTCAAAATTTTTCAAATCTTATCCCTTTTGAGATTTAAAAAAAAATTTCCTAACCACTTTCTCTTTTTCCTCAAATTTTTCGAAAATCTTCACAAAACATTTTCAATTTCTTTTTTATTTTATTTATTTCATTTTTATTTATTTCATTTTTATTTTATTTTATAAAATAAATTTTTATAAAATAAATAATATCAACATACATATCATCTCCCTTGTTCTATCATGGAATTAAGTGGAAATGAACCGTCCAGAAGGACTCTGGGGTCATATGCTAACCCCACTACTACTTCATATGGGAGTAGTATATGTATACCCTCCATTGGAGTTGGTAGTTTTGAGTTGAATCCTCAGCTCATTATCATGGTGCAGCAAAGTTGCCAGTATTCCGGTCTTCCACATGAAGAACCTACAGAGTTTCTGGCACAATTTTAACAAATTGCTGACACAGTACATGATAAGGAAGTAGATCAGGATGTCTACAGATTATTACTGTTTCCATTTGCTGTAAAAGATCAAGCTAAGAGGTGGTTAAATAACCAACCTAAGAACAACATAAGGACATGGAAACAGCTGTCAGAAAAATTCCTGAATCACCATTTTCCTCCAAAACGGATGACACAGCTAAGGCTGAGCATCCAAGGCTTCAAACAAGGAGATAATGAATCTCTTTATGATGCTTGGGAGAGATACAGAGAGATGCTGAGAAAATGCCCCTCTGAAATGTTTTTAGAGTGGGTGCAATTAGACATCTTCTACTATGAGCTTACAGAAAAAGCTTAGATTTCTCTAGATCACTCAGCTGGTGGATCTATACATATGAGAAAAATAATTGAAGAAGCTTAAGAGCTCATTGATACAGTTGCCAGAAATCAGCATCTGTACCTAAGCAGTGAATCTTACATGAAAGAAGAAGCTAAAACAGTAACTGCTGAACTCAGTCTTGTAGATCAGGCTAATGAACTCAATCAGCAGCTGGATTTTCTAACTCAGCAGCTAGCCAAATTCAAGGAAATACTACAAGAAACAAGAATGGCTAACAGAAATATGGAAGTGCAGTTAAAACAAACAGAAAAACAACTGTCAAAACAAATAACAGAAGAATGCCAAGCAGTTCAATTAAGAAGTGGGAAAACATTAAATACCTCACTTCAAAGCAGCAGGAAGCCAAGAAATGAACAAATGGCTACTCAAAATCCCCTTGAGGACAATCAGAGCCCAGAGAGGAATAATGCTGGTGCTGAACGCCCAAACCATGCTTATTCCTGGCGTTCAACGCCAGAAACAAGCAAGGATTTGGCGTTGAACGCCCAAAGGGAGCACAGTTCTGGCGTTCAGACGCCAGAAACAGATAAGGAGCTGGCGTCTAACGCCACTCCAGCTTCCACCCCTGGTATTCAAATGCCAGTGGGGGATCAGACACACACAAGTGCTGATAACAACCCTTTTAAAAAGGCTTCCCAATCCACATCTGTAGGCAATAAACCTACAGCAACTAAGGTTGAGGAATACAAAGCCAAAATGCCTTATCCTCAAAAACTCCGCCAAGCGGAACAGGATAAGCAATTTGCCCGCTTTGCAGACTATCTCAGGACTCTTGAAATAAAGATTCCGTTTGCAGAGGCACTTGAGCAAATACCCTCTTATGCTAAGTTCATGAAAGAGATCTTAAGTCATAAGAAGGATTGGAGGGAAACTGAGAAAGTTTACCTCACTGAAGAATGCAGTGCAGTCATTCTGAAAAGCTTACCTGAGAAGCTTAAAGATCCGGGAAGCTTTATGATACCATGCACATTAGAGGGTAATTGTACCAAGCAAGCTCTATGTGATCTTGGGGCAAGTATCAACCTAATACCTACATCTATTATCACAAAGCTTGGTTTTATTGAAGAAGTCAAACCAACCTGGATATGTCTTCAACTTGCTGATGGCTCCATTAAATACCCATCAGGCGTGATTGAAGATATGATTGTCAAGGTTGGGCCATTTGCCTTTCCCACTGACTTTGTGGTGCTGGAAATGGAGGAGCACAAGAGTGCAACTCTCATTCTAGGAAGACCTTTCCTAGCAACTGGCCGAACCCTCATTGACGTCCAAAAAGGGGAAGTAACCTTGAGAGTCAATGAGGAGGAGTTCAAGTTGAATGTTGTCAAAGCCATGCAACATCCAGACACCCCAAATGACTGCATGAGTGTTGATATTATTGACTCTCTGGTAAGAGAGGTCAATATGACTGAGAGTCTCGAATCAGAGCTAGAGGACATCTTTAAAGATGTTCAGCCTGATCTGGAGGAATCAGAGAGAATAATAGAACCTCTGAAAATCCCTCAGGAAGAGGAGAAACCTCCTAAACCCGAGCTCAAACCACTACCACCATCCCTGAAATATGCATTTCTGGGAGAAGGTGATACCTTTCCTGTAATCATAAGTTCTACCTTAGAGCCACAGGAAGAGGAAGCACTAATTCAAGTGCTAAAGACACACAAGATAGCTCTTGGGTGGTCTGATGTGCGGAAAACGATCCGACACAAAACTCACCGGCAAGTGTACCGGGTCGCATCAAGTAGTAATAACTCACTTAGAGTGAGGTCGATCCCACAGGGATTGATGGATCAAGCAACTTTAGTGGGTGATTAGTTTAGTCAAGCTAACATTGAAGTGGAATTGAGTGAAATGTAGCCAACAGAAAGTAAATAGCAAGGAAAATTTAAAGTGCAGAAAGTAAAGTAACTGAAACTTAAAGATCAAGAAAATAAAAGAGCTGAAACATAAATTGCAAGAAAAGTAAATTGGCGGATTCTTAAATGACAAGAAATGTAAATTGCATCAAATGTAAAGGGGATTGGGTGCAGGAAATTTAAAGGAAAGCAATAAATTAAGCAACTGGAAATTTAAATTGCAGAAAATGTAAATGTGCAGGAAATTAAATCAAACTCAATGTGGACAAAAATGTGAAAGTGCTGTGATGACAAGTCATCATATACCCATTTTTCAAGCTAATTTCACTTGTTTTGCTAGCATTTATGCACTTTCTTGCATCCTAAGTTAGTGATTTGGAGTGAAAATGCATAACTTCTCTAAATCAAGCAACCACCATGAATTTAATGTTAATCATTGAGGTTTGAGCTCATTTTAATTGAATTTTAATTGATTTATAAGCCTCTTGAATTTAGTGATACTTTGAGTGGTTGTTTGGTTTATTTTAGGTGAAGAAAAGAAAAGAAAATGAAAAGCGTGGCCTAAGAAGCGTAACACAAGAAAAGGAAAGCATGGCCAAAGAGGAGATAAGCGTGCCGCATCATAATGGGGAAGCAACATTGCCCTCCACAAGGGCAGAATGCCCTCTAGGAGGGCAGCATTAAGTGACCGAACCAAGAAAGGCAACTCTGCCCTGCCCACTCCAAGGGCTGAGCACAAAATGGTGCCTAGGAACCAAGAGAAAGCAATTTCTGCCCTGCCCTTGTGGAGAGCAGGATTGGGCTCTCAAAGGAAAGAAATCAAAGGAAAAATAGCTCTCATGCATGCCACAAGGTTCGAACCAAGAACCATGAGGAAGCCAAAGACTAAAAGTGATTGTCGTGCCAAGAAGCCAAGAAAATATTAGCGTGTTTGCACCCTCCCAGGTTCGAACCCAAGACGTGAAGGAAGCAACTCTGCCCTGCCCTTGGCGCGGGCAGGGCAGCATTTGAATTGGCGCATCACACACAAAACCTTGGCGCACCAACTTTGCTTCCTGGCGCACCAACTTCTCGTCCTGGCAGCATCTGGCGCGCGCGTTCCTTCCCTGGTGCACCAAACCATTCCTGCCCTGCCCTTGGCGCGGGCAGGGCAGCGTCTTGCAGCGTCCCGCGCGCCAATTTCCTTTCCTGGCGCACCAACCTTCGCATCTGGCAGCACCAATGCACGCACGCCTCACATCCTGGCGCATCAGCTTTCCCGCCCTGCCCTTGGCGCGGGCAGGGCAGCCTCTGGCGCACCAAACTCGTGCCAGACTCGCACCAACACGCAACATGGCCGCACCAAATCACATCACCATGCATCAATTTTCTGCCCTGCCCTCCACAAGGGCAGGGCAGCCTCCTGGGAGTGGTTTTTGGGCCAAAATTCAAATTAAAAATTCATTTGAATTCATTTCTTCACCAATTCAAAAGCCCATCCAAATCCCATTATCCAAGAATAGAAAGTGTATAAATAGGACTTAGTTTGATGTAATTAGGACTTTTTAGCTATCTTTACTTGGAGCTTTGAATTTTTGCTTTCATTTTGAGCTTTTGAATTTTGTCTTTGAGCTTTCTTGAGAGATTTGTCCGAACACCAAGAGGATCAAGGGAGAATTGATTGATCTCCTTCCTCAATTCCCTTGGGCAATTCTACTCTTCTGTTTTCTGAGTATTGGGTGTGTGAAATTGGGGAAATTCTGTCCCAATTCCCATTCAAGCTCTTTGCACTTTATTTTCTGCATAATTGAATTCAAATTCTGTTCTTCAATTGTTTCTTCTTTAATTTTCTGTCAATTGCTTAGTTAATTCAGATCTGGGAAGGAAATTGGGTTTTAGGATCTGCTACCTAAGCCCTTGGAATCCTGAGATCACAATTTCACTTTTGGTTCTTCTGTGAACCTCTGGTATATTTCATCTAAATTCTGTTTGAATGCTACTTGTTGCTGATTTACTTTCTGCTCAACCATTTACTGCAATTTACTTCTTCTTTGTTTAGATCTTACAATCCCATTCCTCAATTCCCTTTTACTTTCTAGCATTTTATCTTTCTTGCCATTTAAGTTACTGCAATTTAAGTTTCTTGCACTTTAAGTTTCAGTCATTTACTTTCTTGCCATTTAAGATTCTGCACATTTACAATTCTGTTCTTCAATTTACTGCACTTTTCCCTTCCCTCTTTACATTTACTATCATTTACTTTCTGTTAAATACAAATCACTCAACTAAAACTTGATTCGCTTGACTAAATCACCCACTAAACTAAAATTGCTCAATCCTTCAATCCCTGTGGGATCGACCTCACTCATGTGAGTTATTATTACTTGATGCGACCCGGTACACTTGCCGGTGAGTTTTGTGTTGGATCGTTTTCCACACATCAAGTTTTTGACGCCGTTGCCGGGGATTGAAATAGATTGACAATGATTAAGTGAAGTGGAGGTCTAGATTAAGCATTTTTTTTTGTTATCCTAACTTTTACTAACACACTAACTGTTTGAGAAATTGCCTCTACTAACTCACTAACAATTTATCTCAAATAACTGCACTTAATTCTCAAGAGTGTTGTTGTTGGGTTACTCTGATTGTTTGCATATCACAGGAAATCAAGTTTCTACAGACGAAGGGTATCATGACATGAAGCCACCACTCATTGCACTCATCAAGAACAATTGCTCTTATGATGGAAATCCATCAGAGGATCCTCAACAACATATATCTACTTTCCTGAGAACTTGCAATGCAGTCAAAACTGATGGTCCAGATCAGGACACTTACAAGATCCTATTATTCCCTTTCTCATTGAAGGGTGAAGCTGCACAATGGTTTGAAACTTTTTCCCAAGGAAGTATTACTAGTTGGGATGATTTGGTCACAAAATTTCTGGCCAAATTCACCTCATCCAAACAGATCATCCAGCCGAAAGAAGAGGGACATTTATTCACACAAGGGGACGAAGAACCACTCTTCAGGGCTTGGGAAAGATACAAGAAAGCAACTGACAAAGTGGGCTTCCGAGCTTTCTATTAAGGATTGACCCCAGAAACTAGAAAAGCAGTGGACTACTTCTCAGATGGCCTACTCAAAGCAACAACAACTGCCCAAGGAATTGCAGACCTCAATGACAAAGGAGTCAACAATCAACAGCCATTTGAAAAACCACAAAATACAATCTCAGAAGAAAAAGTAGCAATTATTGAAGGGATGAATGCGTTCAAGGACCAAAACAAACAAATGCACCATCAATCACAGCAAAATATAGAGTTGTCTGCTGTAGTGAATGCCAAATTTCCACCATGGAGACCTCATTCGTATCTGAGAATGAGGGAGCCTCAATATCAAGAACAAGAAAGTTTCTGCCAGGACAATTCCATGAACACAACCAATCAACATCCCCCACCCACTAATACCACCCAAAGCCAATACCCACAACACAGACACTCCCAAACTCATCTTAACTGGAGAAGGGGTGAGTACCAAAATCACAGACCAAGGGAATTCCATTATAACAACCCGAACTTCATAAATCATCAAAGACACCATTACAGCAATAACAACCATTACATGCCTCCACCACACCCACCCTTCTTACCTTCAACATGTCATCACCAACCAGCCTCGCAAGACTCTCAGAGAATCACAAACTTGGAGATCCTAATGGAGAGAATGATGAAACATCAAGAAGAAACAACAAAGAACCAAGAGATGTTAATGAGAGGGCTTGAGGGGCAGATAGCTCAACTAGCAAAGCACTTTGCAGAAATGGGTGAGAAGAAATCAGATATTTTCTTCAAAACCAATGAAGATAAACCAACCAACAACAAAGATGCTACAAAGAAGGAAGGATGGAAAGGGATCATGGAGGACAATGAGAAAATACTGGACAAAGGAAGCACCAGCCAAGAACAATACAACAAGGAATTCTTTCAAAAGGAAGCAGAGGATAGAACTAAAGAAAAGAAAAAAATCCTCACTGGAAAGTTTTCACTAGGGGATCGAGTGATGATCAATATTCAACCCTTGAAGGTATCCCCACAGTTGTCTGAACACTACACGGTGACTAAGATCCTTTCACAAGAATGTATAGAAGTCATCAAAGAGGAAACCGGAAGGAAGTTCACAGTGAAGACAGACAAGCTAAGGCACTGTGATTTTCGACCTCCATGATAAGCAAAAATGAAGATGTCAAGCTAATGACAATAAAAGAGCGCTTGTTGGGAGGCAACCCAACCTAAGGTAGTTTCTTTTCATAGCTTTTCAATAAAGATGTTGAGTAATTGTGGTGCATTGCAAGGAGCTAAGTTTGGTGTTGCACACCAAGACAATTTGAGGGAGAATGAAAACTTCTAAGTTTGGTGTCCCACCAACAATATCATTTAAAAACACATTCTCACCTCTTGCATGATTCTAGCTCCAAGCAATTAAACATATTATTCAACTGTTGAATTGTTTTCTAGCTTTAATTCCATTAACCTTTAGCAAAAATACATGGTTTCAAATATGGTTGACTTTGTACATCTGAGGCAGTGGTAAAACAATTAAGTTTGGTGTTCACACACCAAAACAAATCATGGAACCACACTCAGTATTATTCTCACTAACCATATAATCAAGGGCTTGAGAAGCAAGCAACTTTGAGGATTATGCAGGACATGAGTCAACAATTGAAGATTTTATGCATCCTAACTCAAAGAAAACACGGCAGAAAAAAAAATCAAAGAGCTGCAACTTCAAAGGTTGTATCTAAACTTAATCCATGCTGTTGTGTGATGTTTTGAATTTGGGAACATTTGTATGTCTTGCTAAAGTGTTTATATAGTTGCAAGTGAAATTGTTTGCTGAAAATGCCAAGTCTGCATAATGCTTGTATCCATCACTTAGCTTTAAATATTGCTTTGTTTCCCATATGCTTGAATAAAAGAGTTTGGTTTGAATTGAAAAGTAAAATATCCAATGTTGCATGAGTATGAATGGAAGTTGGTGGTGGCATATGTGTTTGATTAAATGCATGACTCATGGAATAAGTGATGCATAATATCATTCTCATTAATTGTGAGTTAGCTTGCTGTTACAAAGACTTTTATTAAGAATGAAACAACCCTTGGTAACAAAAACAGAAAGAAAAAGAGAAAGAAAAAGCCAAAATGGCAAGAAAAACAAAGAATAAAGGTTGGACACCAATGGCTTGAACCTTAGGACAAATGCCTGTGGTGTTCTTGTACTGAGATCTGCTTGGATGAGTAAATTCTAAGGGGTATTTTGAAACCCGGTCACTTAGATCAACTGATTTGGGATGGCCAATTGAAAATCCACAATAAAGAGCAACTTAGATACAAAGCACTTAGTAATCCAAAGAGATGCTGGGCATCAATGATCCTAGGAAGAATTAGCAAGCTAAGTGTCTGTGGTGGAGAGATGTTGAGCAAAAGAAAAGAAAATAAAGCCAAAGGCTATGCTGCAACATTTGACACCCAACCTATAAAAGAATAAGAAGCTTGTTAAGCATTATAAGCCAAGAAGAGTTACCAAGGGAGTAATCAAAAGGTGAGTCTTATGACAGCAAGTTTAGCAAACCTTTGATGCAAAATGTGTATTATGCAGCAGCAACAATAAATGAGTGGTCATTGTCTGCATAAAAGCCCCATAGATCAAGTTTTGCTATCTGCATAATAAGGATATGCATTCTTTTCTTATTCATTTCATTTACTCTTAGTTTTGATGCTTGCTTGGGGACAAGCAAGGTTTAAGTTTGGTGTTGTGATGACAAGTCATCATATACCCATTTTTCAAGCTAATTTCACTTGTTTTGCTAGCATTTATAAACTTTCTTGCATCCTAAGTTAGTGATTTGGAGTGAAAATGCATAACTTCTCTAAATCAAGCAACCACCATGAATTTAATGTTAATCATTGAGGTTTGAGCTCATTTTAATTGAATTTTAATTGATTTATAAGCCTCTTGAATTTAGTGATACTTTGAGTGGTTGTTTGGTTTATTTTAGGTGAAGAAAAGAAAAGAAAATGAAAAGCGTGGCCTAAGAAGCGTAACACAAGAAAAGGAAAGCATGGCCAAAGAGGAGATAAGCGTGCCGCATCACAATGGGGGAAGCAACATTGCCCTCCACAAGGGCAGAATGCCCTCTAGGAGGGCAGCATTAAGTGACCGAACCAAGAAAGGCAACTCTACCCTGCCCACTCCAAGGGCAGAGCACAAAATGGTGCCTAGGAACCAAGAGAAAGCAATTTCTGCCCTGCCCTTGTGGAGAGCAGGATCGGGCTCTCAAAGGAAAGAAATCAAAGGAAAAATAGCTCTCATACATGCCACAAGGTTCGAACCAAGAACCATGAGGAAGCCAAAGACTAAAGGTGATTGTCGTGCCAAGAAGCCAAGAAAATATTAGCGTGTTTGCACCCTCCCAGGTTCGAACCCGAGACGTGAAGGAAGCAACTCTGCCCTGCCCTTGGCGCGGGCAGGGCAGCATTTGAATTGGCGCATCACACACAAAACCTTGGCGCACCAACTTTGCTTCCTGGCGCACCAACTTCTCGTCCTGGCAGCATCTGGCGCGCGCGTTCCTTCCCTGGCGCACCAAACCATTCCTGCCCTGCCCTTGGCGCGGGCAGGGCAGCGTCTTGCAGCGTCCCGCGCGCCAATTTCCTTTCCTGGCGCACCAACCTTCGCATCTGGCAGCACCAACGCACGCACGCCTCACATCCTGGCGCATCAGCTTTCCCGCCCTGCCCTTGGCGCGGGCAGGGCAGCCTCTGGCGCACCAAACTCGTGCCAGACTCGCACCAACACGCAACATGGCCGCACCAAATCACATCACCATGCATCAATTTTCTGCCCTGCCCTCCACAAGGGCAGGGCAGCCTCCTGGGAGTGGTTTTTGGGCCAAAATTCAAATTAAAAATTCATTTAAATTCATTTATTCACCAATTCAAAAGCCCATCCAAATCCCATTATCCAAGAATAGAAAGTGTATAAATAGGACTTAGTTTGATGTAATTAGGACTTTTTAGCTATCTTTACTTGGAGCTTTGAATTTTTGCTTTCATTTTGAGCTTTTGAATTTTGTCTTTGAGCTTTCTTGAGAGATTTGTCCGAACACCAAGAGGATCAAGGGAGAATTGATTGATCTCCTTCCTCAATTCCCTTGGGCAATTCTACTCTTCTGTTTTCTGAGTATTGGGTGTGTGAAATTGGGGAAATTCTGTCCCAATTCCCATTCAAGCTCTTTGCACTTTATTTTCTGCATAATTGAATTCAAATTCTGTTCTTCAATTGTTTCTTCTTTAATTTTCTGTCAATTGCTTAGTTAATTCAGATCTGGGAAGGAAATTGGGTTTTAGGATCTGCTACCTAAGCCCTTGGAATCCTGAGATCACAATTTCACTTTTGGTTCTTCTGTGAACCTCTGCTATATTTCATCTAAATTCTGTTTGAATGCTACTTGTTGCTGATTTACTTTCTGCTCAACCATTTACTGCAATTTACTTCTTCTTTGTTTAGATCTTACAATCCCATTCCTCAATTCCCTTTTACTTTCTAGCATTTTATCTTTCTTGCCATTTAAGTTACTGAAATTTAAGTTTCTTGCACTTTAAGTTTCAGTCATTTACTTTCTTGCCATTTAAGATTCTGCACATTTACAATTCTGTTCTTCAATTTACTGCACTTTTCCCTTCCCTCTTTACATTTACTGTCATTTACTTTCTGTTAAATACAAATCACTCAACTAAAACTTGATTCGCTTGACTAAATCACCCACTAAACTAAAATTGCTCAATCCTTCAATCCCTGTGGGATCGACCTCACTCATGTGAGTTATTATTACTTGATGCGACCCGGTACACTTGCCGGTGAGTTTTGTGTTGGATCGTTTTCCACACATCATGCAGAATGCAGGAAAGGAAATTACAGAAAAGTAAACGTAGTAGATGACTGAGATCAATTCTCAAATCTCAAAGAGCATTTGACAATTTCAATGAAACAGTAAAAAGAAAGAAGAGTAGCAAAGAGCTCAACTAAATTGCAAAATAAAATTGATCTCAGGGAATCAAAGAGACTAGAAAACAAGTCTAGATCTCAATCCCTTCCTTGATCCAACAGCAATCAAGATGCAGAAAAATTAAAGATGAAAGCAGTAAGAGAACTTTGATTCAAATTGCAATTCACTAAAATTTTGCAGCAAGGCAAACAAGAGAAATCTCAGAGGGAGAATGAAACAGAATTCCCTCACTTCTCAATCCAAGATTCAAAACAAGAGAAAGACTAAAGAGAGAGCTCTCTAATGGAGCAAGCCTCTTTTTTATTTCTAATCGAGCTCCCTTTAGTGAGATGGAATTGATGCCTTTATATAGGCTTTACAAAATGAAAAATGAAAATGAAATTAAAACAAATTACAAAAAATGAAAATCCTAATTTAATTGATCCATGTGCCTTTGAGTGATGATGTGGGCTTTGCTTGCTTTGGATTTGAGGAGAGATGGGTCTTGGATGGCCTTGGTTCAATTGGTTAAGATTTGAGTTCAAAGGGAATTTGAATTGAATTTTGGCCCATGGTAGCTCCCAGGAGGCTGCCCTGCCCTTGTGGAGGGCAGGGCAGGATTTGGTGTGTGCGGCCTTGGTGCGGGCGTGGTGCGCTGCAGGATGCTTGTGCGTGCGAGCTTGGTGTGTGAAGATGCTGCCCTGCCCTTGTGGAGGGCAGGGCAATGTTGCCTTGCATGTGTGTCTTGCGCACTCACTTCCTTGGACCGTATCATGATGCGCTCCTCACTCCCCTTAGGTGCTTGGTTCGAAACTTGGTGAAAGCACTTGAGGAGCAATTTTTTCTTGATTTTCCATGAAGAGCATGACATTGCCCTGCTCTCCAAGAGGGCAGGGCAGAAAATTGAGCGCCACTTTGTTTTGGAGTGAGGCTCCAGCTTCGAGCCTTGATGGAAGCATTTTGGTTTATTTTCGCTTGTTTTTGGCCCTTAAAGATGCCTCTCGTTTCTGCCTCAATTGTACGCCAAATATGGATTGCTATATATCGTTGGAAAGCTCTGGATGTCAGCTTTCCAACGCAACTGGAAGCACATCAATTGGACGTCTGTAGCTCACGTTATAGCCCTTTGAAGTAGGCATGGTCATGCTGTGAGCGGCCAGATTTTAACTTAGCGAAAATTTGCTCCAACCTCACTTTGTTTCATCATGATTCTGCCCTGCCCTTGGCAAGGGCAGGGCAGTGTGCATGTTGGTTGTTTTCCTCTTTAATTTGGTCATGGGCCACGCTTTTAAAAGCGTGGCCTAAGCCTCCAAAGTGTACCCCAACTTCAAAGTGTACCCCAAAGCTCTTTTTTTCTCCTTTTTTTGTGCTTCTTTGCTTCTTTTTCTTCTTATTTTCTACAAGATTCATAAAATTAAAATATCAAGAAAATATATCATTTAAGTACAAAAGCATTCAATATTTAAGCACAATTTATCAATTTCTTGTATGAAAAAGCATAGAAAAATAGGTATATGATGACTTGTCATCACAACACCAAACTTAAACCTTGCTTGTCCCCAAGCAAGAAAAGAATCATGCAATATAGATTGACAATCCAAGGTAAGAAGAATAGCAACTCAATGTTCATGGTAAGCTAGTTTTCTAAGCATGCTTCAATCACAAAAGAAATGTAAATGATTGATGCTTCTATCTAGCTCAATTTATGAAATCTTTTTCTTATAATTCTTCCTTGAAACAAGCTTTTGAATTTTTTTTTTTTTAGCTTCTCCTTTTGGGTGCTTTGCCCCATGAGTTGATAACAAAGTTACGACTTCTAAATGCTTTGTTTTCAAGTATTACCACTTGATACATAAGCACCACAAGCATTTAATTAGAGGACTTCATTAAGCTCATCATTTTTTTTCTTTTCTTGAGTCTCTAATCATTGATGCTCAGAACCTTGAGCTTTGAGGGAGTGCTTTTGCACTTGAGCCTAGCCTTGACTTCTAAGTGTTTTGTTTTCAAGCATTTGGCTTGATACATAAACACCACAAGCACTTAACAAATAAATTGCCATTGGTACTCAGAACCTTCAGCTTTCTCATTCTTTCCCTTTTTCTTTTCTTGCTTTAATTGTATTTGCTTCTTCAAGGTTTTCATGATTTCAAAAGATTTCACAAAATTTACTAGATGAAAAACTTCAATTAAATAAAATCCAATGCAATTGAGCAACAATCAATCATACTAGCTTTCCAATACTTGTATGCACATGCTAAAATCTTCTTTAATGCCTTGTTTGTTTATGATCATGATGCTTTATTGCTTTTGAATTCACAAAGCTCAAGTTGGTAGTTATAATGCCACAGCAACATATTATAAATCAAAATTCAAGCTATGCTTATTCATACACACATGTATACAGAGAAGGTAAAGACAATCATGCAGTTTATGAAACAAATGAGAGGGAAAGAAACTTTACAACCTTGTAGTTCATCTTCTCTATTGTTGTCATTTTCCTCCCATTTTCCTCCTTCCCATACCAAACTCAGAATGCTTGTTCATCCTCAAGCAATAATTAGAACAATGGCTATGGGGCTAAGATGGATCATGAATGTCTTACACAATGAAATGTTAGTAGTACATGTGTTTCAAGCAAGCAAAATTGAGGATAACAATCAAGGCACGGAGAAACAAAAACACTATGATTGCAAACATAAGATGGTGTGCATGATACATTGCATAAAAAAATATAAGTGGCACACCAAACTTAGTGTGACACTTTCACTTGGAATTGATGCAAGTATCTTGTAAGGATTGGAATCAAATTTTGTTGCATAGCAACACCAAACTTAGAATACGACCATATGTCAATTTATTTGAATTAAAACTAAACAAAAGAAACTGTTATATGTTAAATACAATCACCAAGCCAAGAATATGTCATGAATAAGGATCTCTTGGTGATGTATTAACAAAAACAGTCAAGAAGCAAAATAAGTGGAAGTATTAAAAATAAAGAAATAACTAAAGTAAACAGAATAATAAAGTGTCAAACTAAAAGAAAAACAACACTGCAAAGGCCTTATGATTATGCAGACAAGTGGTGTTGCTTAATGAATTGCATAGAGAATTAAGTGGCACACCAAACTTAGAATCTTGGTGTGTCACTTTCATTTTTTTGATTTGATGCAATCATCCAAAAAGATTGAAAACAATGTGTTGCATGGCAACACCAAACTTAGAATGTAACCATATGCCAATTTATTGAATTTAAACAAAGCAAAGAAAGAAAACAAAGTAGAGAAGAGAAATTATACCTACGGTTGGGTTACCTCCCAACAAGTGCTCTTTTAGTGTCATTAGCTTGACATGTTATTCTTCACTTTCTTCCTCTTCTTTCAGTTTGTTAAGAGGAATGACCTTAAGGGGGGAGAAGATTCAGCTACTGTCCCTTGTCTTGGCCTTTCCTCAGCAAGCTTTCTTTTGTAAATGTCTTGATTGATTTTGCCTGCTGGATTAAGGACAGAATTGGTGTTCTTGCTAGTTGCCTTCACTTCTTTGGATTCATGAATTGGTTGCTGTGTGATTTTTGGAGTTTGATCTTCATCCAGAGCCTTTTGAATTGGTGGTTCAATGAGCTTGTCCTTCATGTGCCTCTCTATTTCCCTTGAGTTTGGACGTTCTTGATTATCCTCCTCACTAGCTTGTTCTTCCACTTCCTCTTTTACACTCAACATTTGCTTTAATAGCTCTTTCATGGAGGAGGTTTGTTGATCTTCCCAAGCTTTCTTCATCTCCTCTTCATACCTTTCAATCATGGATTCAAGTGTTGAGGCGTTTTGGTCCAGGGAAGTTTGTGAGAGTTGTGAGTTGTCATGTGCTCTTGTCATCTCAAGTGCAGTTTCAGGTTCAAATATTTCCACCACCTCTTCCTTCTTCACTAAAAATTCACTTGACTTAGTAGCCTCTTCCTCTTGTTTTTCCTCTTTCCTTGTTGCACTCACCAATTGAGCTAACATTATTTCCATGTTTTTGAATAAATTCTCTTGCTCGTTCCAGGATATCTGTGCCTCCTTCTCATATTTTTCACACATGATCTCAAGCTTTGAGAGGCTTTGGTTCATGGAAGTTTGTGTGGGTGGTGAATTTTGATAGAGGTTTTCTGTTGAAGCATGGTCAAGTGATGATATCTTTGGATGAATATCATATGGAGCATTAGAATTTCCTTCCCAGCCACCATTAGAATCATGACTAGCATCATTTTGTGGTGGAAGAAAATATCCCATATGGTTTTCTTGCTCATCTTGTGTCTGTGAAGCAAATCTCCATGGATTGGAGTGCTCAGAATCTGTGATTTCTTGGTGATATTCCCAACCACCATTAGAGATTGGTGATGGTGGGTAATATCCCATAAAATTTGTTTGATCATAAGATGAGTTGAACTCCATTTAAATTTTGGAAAACACAACACCAAGGAAAATTGAAATTACTCATATCAGAGATGAGAATTTCTTAGTGAGGCAAAAACTCAAACACCTTGGTTTCACTTTAAAACAGAGAACAAAAACAAAAAAATGCTTGATCTAGACTTCTCACCCACTTAATCATTGTTGATCTAATCAATCCCCGGCAACGGCGCCAAAAACTTGATGGTGTTTTTGCGGAAAAACGAATTTCCAACACACAAATCCAACCGGCAAGTGTACCGGGTCGCATCAAGTAGTAATAACTCACTTAGAGTGAGGTCGATCCCACAGGGATTGATGGATCAAGCAACTTTAGTGGGTGATTAGTTTAGTCAAGCTAACATTGAAGTGGAATTGAGTGAAATGTAGCCAACAGAAAGTAAATAGCAAGGAAAATTTAAAGTGCAGAAAGTAAGTAACTGAAACTTAAAGATCAAGAAAATAAAAGAGCTGAAACTTAAATTGCAAGGAAAGTAAATTGGCAGATTCTTAAATGACAAGAAATGTAAATTGCATCAAATGTAAAGGGGATTGGGTGCAGGAAATTTAAAGGAAAGCAATAAATTAAGCAACTGGAAATTTAAATTGCAGAAAATGTAAATGTGCAGGAAATTAAATCAAACTCAATGTGGACAGAAATGTGAAAGTGCAGAATGCAGGAAAGGAAATTACAGAAAAGTAAACGTAGTAGAAGACTGAGATCAATTCTCAAATCTCAAAGAGCATTTGACAATTTCAATGAAACAGTAAAAAGAAAGAAGAGTAGCAAAGAGCTCAGCTAAATTGCAAAATAAAATTGATCTCAGGGAATCAAAGAGACTAGAAAATAAGTCTAGATCTCAATCCCTTCCTTGATCCAACAGCAATCAAGATGTAGAAAAATTAAAGATGAAAGCAGTAAGAGAACTTTGATTCAAATTGCAATTCACTAAAATTTTGCAGCAAGGCAAATAAGAGAAATCTCAGAGGGAGAATGAAACAGAATTCCTTCACTTCTCAATCCAAGATTCAAAACAAGAGAAAGACTAAAGAGAGAGCTCTCTAATGGAGCAAGCCTTTTTTCTATTTCTAATCGAGCTCCCTTTAGTGAGATGGAATTGATGCCTTTATATAGGCTTTACAAAATGAAAAATGAAAATGAAATTAAAACAAATTACAAAAAATGAAAATCCTAATTTAATTGATCCATGTGCCTTTGAGTGATGATGTGGGCTTTGCTTGCTTTGGATTTGAGGAGAGATGGGTCTTGGATGGCCTTGGTTCAATTGGTTAAGATTTGAGTTCAAAGGGAATTTGAATTGAATTTTGGCCCATGGTAGCTCCCAGGAGGCTGCCCTGCCCTTGTGGAGGGCAGGGCAGGATTTGGTGTGTGCGGCCTTGGTGCGGGCGTGGTGCGCTGCAGGATGCTTGTGCGTGCGAGCTTGGTGTGTGAAGATGCTGCCCTGCCCTTGTGGAGGGCAGGGCAATGTTGCCTTGCATGTGTGTCTTGCGCACTCACTTCCTTGGACCGTATCATGATGCGCTCCTCACTCCCCTTAGGTGCTTGGTTCGAAACTTGGTGAAAGCACTTGAGGAGTAATTTTTTCTTGATTTTCCATGAAGAGCACGACATTGCCCTGCTCTCCAAGAGGGCAGGGTAGAAAATTGAGCGCCACTTTGTTTTGGAGTGAGGCTCCAGCTTCGAGCCTTGATGGAAGCATTTTGGTTTATTTTCGCTTGTTTTTGGCCCTTAAAGATGCCTCTCGTTTCTGTCTCAATTTTATGCCAAATATGGATTGCTATATATCGTTGGAAAGCTCTGAATGTCAGCTTTCCAACGCAACTGGAAGCACATCAATTGGACGTCTGTAGCTCAAGTTATAGCCCTTTGAAGTAGGCATGATCATGCTGTGAGCGGCCAGATTTTAACTTAGCGAAAATTTGCTCCAACCTCACTTTGTTTCATCATGATTCTGCCCTGCCCTTGGCAAGGGCAGGGCAGTGTGCGTGCTGGTTGTTTTCCTCTTTAATTTGGTCATGAGCCACGCTTTTAAAAGCATGGCCTAAGCCTTCAAAGTGTACCCCAACTTCAAAGTGTACCCCAAAGCTCTTTTTTTCTCCTTTTTTTGTGCTTCTTTGCTTCTTTTTCTTCTTATTTTCTACAAGATTCATAAAATTAAAATATCAAGAAAATATATCATTTAAGTACAAAAGCATTCAATATTTAAGCACAATTTATCAATTTCTTGTATGAAAAAGCATAGAAAAATAGGTATATGATGACTTGTCATCACGGTCCATCAGTGATCTTAAGGGCATTAGCCCAGCCAGATACATGCACAAGATCCTATTGGAGGGTGACGCCAAGCCAGTGGTCCAACCACAAAGGCGACTGAATCCAGCCATGAAGGAAGTGGTGTAGAAGGAAGTCACTAAATTATTAGAGGCTGTGATTATTTATCTTATTTCTGACAGCCCTTGGGTAAGCACTGTCCAAGTCGTCCCTAAGAAGGGAGGCATGACAGTGGTTCATAATGAAAAAAATGAACTGGTTCCTACAAGAACAGTTACAGGGTGGCGTATGTGTATTGATTATAGAAGGCTCAATACAGCCACCAGAAAGGATCATTTTTCTTTACCATTCATAGACCAGATACTAGAAAGACTAGCAGGTCATGAATACTACTGCTTCCTGGATGGATATTCAGGTTATAATCAAATTGCAGTAAATCCCCAGGATCAAGAGAAAACGGCATTCACATGTCCATCTGGAGTATTTTCATACAGAAGGATGCCATTTGGCCTGTGCAATGCACCTGCAACCTTTCAGAGGTGCATGCTCTAAATTTCTCTGATATGGTGGAAAAATTTCTGAAAGTCTTCATGGATGACTTTTCAGTATTTGGAGACTTATTCAGCTCATGTCTTAACCATCTAGCACTTGTTCTAAAGAGATGCCAAGAGACTAACCTAGTTTTAAACTTGGAGAAATGTCACTTTATGGTGACTGAAGGAATTGTCCTTGGGCACAAAATTTCGAATAAGGGAATAGAGGTGGATCAAGCTAAGGTAGAGGTAATTGAAAAATTACCACCACCTGCCAGCGTTAAGGCAATCAAAAGCTTTTTGGGGCATGCAGGATTCTATAGGAGGTTTATAAAGGATTTTTCAAAAATCGCCAAACCTCTGAGCAACTTGCTAGCTGCTGACACGCCATTTATCTTTGATAAGGAGTGTCTGCAGGCGTTTGAGACCCTGAAAGCTAAGCTGGTCACAGCACCAGTCATCTCTGCACCAGACTGGACATTACCATTTGAATTGATGTGCGATGCCAGTATCATGCCATTGGTATAGTGTTGGGACAGAGGCATGACAAGCTCATGCACGTCATTTACTATGCCAGTCGTGTTTTAAATGACGCACAGAAGAATTACACAACCACAGAAAAAGAGCTGCTTGAAGTGGTTTACGCTATTGACAAGTTTAGATCCTATTTAGTAGGATCAAAAGTGATTGTGTACACTGATCATGCTGCTCTTAAATATCTACTCACAAAGCAGGATTCAAAACCCAGACTTATCAGATGGGTGTTGCTTCTGCAAGAGTTTGATATAGAAATAAGAGACAGAAAAGGGACAGAAAACCAAGTAGCAGATCACCAGTCCCGAATAGAACCAGTAGAAGGGGCGTCCTTCCCTATTACTGAAATCTCTGAAACCTTTCCGGATGAGCAACTCGTTGCCATCCAGGAAGTGCCATGGTTTGCAGACATTGCAAACTACAAGGCAGTGAGATTCATACCCAAAGGGTACAGTAGGCAACAATCAAAGAAGTTGATCACAGATGCAAAGTACTATCTTTGGGATGAACCATATCTCTTTAAGAGATGTGCAGACGGAGTAATCTGTAGATGTGTGCCTAAAGAAAAAGCACAGAAGATCCTATAGCACTGCCATGGATCACAGTATGGAGGACATTTTGGAAGTGAGCGAACAGCCACAAGAGTCCTCTAATGTGGCTTCTACTGGCCTACTCTCTATAAAGACTCCCAAGTGTTTGTACTTAATTGTGACAGTTGCCAAAGATCTGGTAATCTGCCTCACAGTTATGCCATGCCTCAACAAGGGATCTTAGAGATTGAGTTGTTTGATGTATGGGGTATTGACTTCATGGGACCTTTCCCACCATCATACTCAAACACTTATATTCTAGTGGTAGTGGATTATGTATCCAAATGGGTGGAAGCTATTGCAACACCAACTAATGACACTAAGACCGTGTTAAAATTTCTCCAGAAACACATCTTCAGCAGATTTGGTACCCCTAGAGTATTAATCAGTGATGGGGGCACTCATTTCTGCAATAAACAGCTTTACTCTGCTTTGGTTTGTTATGGAGTTAGCCATAGGGTAGCCACTCCATATCATCCACAGACAAATGGGCAAGCTGAAGTCTCTAACAGAGAGCTTAAAAGAATCCTGGAACGGACTGTAATCAACCGTAGAAAGGATTGGGCAAGAAGCTTGGATGATGCTCTGTGGGCATATAGAACAGCATTCAAGACACCCATAGGGACCTCTCCATACCAGCTCGTGTATGGAAAGGCGTTGAGCGCCAGAAAGGAGCATCTTCTGGGCGTTGAGCGCCAGAAAGAAGCTCCTTCTGGGCGTTTAACGCCAGAATTACAGCATCCTGGGCGTTCAGAAAAACACCCAGTGACAAAGGACTTCCTGGCGTTCAACGCCAGAAAGAAGCAACAGCTGGGCGTTAAACGCCCAGGAGAAGCAGCAATTGGGCGTCAAACGCCCAAAACATGCAGCGTTTGGGCGTTTAACGCCAGGATGGTGGGGAGGAGGTAAAATTCGTTTTTCTTTACAAATTTTCTAAATTTTTATGTTTCAATTCATGATTTCTTGCATAAACATGTTTCAAAATGTCATCCTTTAATTTCAAAAATTTTAATCCTAATTTCTAAAAACTCTAATTTCTAAAATCCCTTTCTCAAAAATAATATATCTTCATAAATAAACCTAAACCTTTTTCCAATCCAATCCAACTCTTTTTCCATTGGTTTTCAAAACTTAATTATCTTTTAAAATCTTTTTCAAATTAAAAATTCAGATTTATTTTTAAATATCATTCATATCTTTTTAAATTACATCTTTTTCTTATCATATTTATCTTTTATAAATCATATCTTTTATCTTATATCTTTTTCTTATTTTCGAAACCCACCCTCCCTCCCTTTATATCCACATTCGGCACCCCTCTCATCATCTACCATTCCACACTTGCTCTCCTCTTATTACGCTCTTTTCTTTTCTTTTTCTTGAGGACAAGCAAACCTCTAAGTTTGGTGTGCTTATCCGTGATCACAAAAACATACTCACTTTGATCATGGCCCCTAAAGGAAAACAACCCACCCCAAGAGGCAAGAAAGAGAGTATTCTAAAACCACTTTGGAATCAAGGGAAGTTCTTGACTAAAGAACATTCAGACCATTACTACAAAATAATGAGTCTAAGATCAGTGATCCCGGAAGTCAAGTTCGATCTGAAAGAAGATGAATATCTGGAGATCCAAGAACAAATTTGAAACAGGAACTGGAAAATCCTAGCTAATCCTGAAACGAAAGTGGGAAGGAATATGGTTCAGGAGTTCTATGCTAATCTATGGCAGACAGACAGGCAAAGAATAATTGGAGCTGCCCTCTATGATCATCGGACCTTAGTCAGAGGAAAGATTGTTCACACCCATCCTGACAAAATCAGGGAGATCTTTAAGCTTCCTCAACTGAAAGATGACCCAGACTCCTTTAATAGGAGAATGATGAGGGTAAACAAAGGCCTGGATAAGATTCTAGAGGTTATATGCATCCCTGAAGCCAGGTGGACCACCAGCACCATTGGCATCCCAAATCAACTCAAGAGAAGATCTCAAACCAGCTGCCAGAGGCTGGCTGGACTTCATTGGGCGTTCTATATTGTCCACCAGCAACCATTCTGAAGTTACTGTTAAAAGAGCAGTGATGATTCACTGCATCATGTTGGGAAAAGAAGTAGAAGTCCATCAACTGATCTCGTGTAAACTATACAAAATAGCAAACAAGAATTCCAAGGATGCCAGATTGGCCTATCCAAGCTTAATTTCTATGCTCTGCAGAGATGCCGGAGTGAAGATGGGAATAACTGAGTATATCTCAGTTGAGAGGCCAATCACTAAAATATCAATGGAAATACAACAGCTGTAGGATGATCCAATCAAGAGGAGAGCACAAGAATTCCTCCCAGAAATTCCTCAATTCGAATATTGGGAACATCTTGAGGCATCTATTTCCAAGTTGCAAGAAGCTATGAACCAAATAAAGGAAGAACAGAACAATCAAAGTAGCATGCTTTGCAAACTGCTTAGGGAACAAGAAGAGTAAGGGCGTGACTTAAGGGAGCTGAAACGCCAGAAATTAATCCTTGAAGGACCAAGCACCCCACAGATCAGAGGAACATCCCAAAATATAGGTTGTTAAGTTCTAATTCTAGCTTTAACTCTGTGATAGTGTTATTATAGGAATTTACCTTAGAAGTTATATAGTAGTAGTAGTAGTAGTTAGTATATCTATTCTGGTTTTATATACAATTAAGTTATAATTTATTTTTCTCATCATCATCAAACATGAATAAAATAGTAGATAATTAGAATAAAGAAGTAATTTATCTTTTTCGAGTTTTTAATAATAAAAATCATAATTAATTATATGTGGTGGCAATACTTTTTGTCTTCTGAATGAATGCTTAAACAGTGCATATTTTTTATCTTGAATTTTATGAATGTTAAAATTGTTGGCTCTTGAAAGAATGAGGAACACGAAAAATATTATTGATGATCCGAAATATCATGAATTTGATTCTTGAAGCAAGAAAAAGCAGAAAAAAAAATTACAAGGAATCATTGGATCAAGAAAAAGGACAAAAGCCAATAGCCCTTAAAACCAAAAGGCAAGGGTGAAAAGGATCCAAGGCTTTGAGCATCAGTGGATAGGAGGGCCCAAGGAAGTAATTCCAGGCCTAAGCGGCTAAATCAAGTTGTCCCTAACCATGTGCTTGTGGCATGCAGGTCCAAGTGAAAAGCTTGAGACTGAGTGGTTAAAGTCGTGATCCAAGGCTAAAAGAGTGTGCTTAAGAACCCTGGACACTTCTAATTGGGGACTTTAGCAAAGCTAAGTCACAATCTGAAAAGGTTCACCCAGTTATGTGTCTGTGGCATTTATGTATCCGGTGGTAATACTGGAAAACAAAGTGCTTAGGGCCACGACCAAGACTCATAAAGTAACTATGTTCAAGAATCAACATGCTACACTAGGAGAATCAATAATACTATCTGAATTCTGAGTTCCTATGGATGCCAATCATTCTGAAATTCAAAGGATAAAGTGAGATGCCAAAACTGTTCGGAAGCCAAAAAGCTACAAGCCCCGGTCATCTAATAAGAATCTGAGCTCCATTTAAAACTCTGAGATATTATTACTTCTTAATTTCTTTTCATCCTATTTTATTTATCTAGTTGCTTGAGGACAAGCAACAGTTTAAGTTTGGTGTTGTGATGAGCGGATATTTTAAACGCTTTTTGGGGGTAATTTCATGTAGATTTTAGTATGTTTTAATTAGTTTTTAGTAGAATATTATTAGTTTTTAGGCAAAAATCATATTTCTGGACTTTACTATGAGTTTGTGTGTTTTTCTGTGATTTCAGGTATTTTCTGGCTGAATTTGAGGGAGCTGAGCAAAAATCTGATTTAGGCTGAAAAAGGACTGCTGATGTTGTTGGATCCTGACCTCCCTGCACTCGGAATGGATTTTTTGGAGCTACAGAAGTCCAATTGACGCGTTCTCAATTGGGTTAGAAAGTAGACATCCAGGGATTTCCATCAATAGATAATAGTCCATACTTTACGCAAAGGTAGACGACGTAAACTGGCATTCAACGCCAGTTCCATGTTGCAGTCTGGCGTCCAACGCCAGAAACAGGTTACAAGTTGGAGTCCAGCGCCCAAAACACGTTACAAACAGGCGTTCAACTCCAGAAACAGCCCAAGCATGTGAGAGGCTTAAGTCTCAGCCCCAGCACACACCAAGTGGGCCTCAGAAGTGGATTTCTGCACCAATTATCTTAGTTTACTCATATTCTGTAAACCTAGGTTACTAGTTTACTATTTAAACAACTTTTAGAGATTTATTTTGGATCTCATGACGTCTATAGAACTGGATTTTATATTCCTTGGCAGCATGAGTCTCTAAACTCCATTGTTGGGGGTGAGGAGCTCTGCAACGTCTCGATGAATTAATGCAATTACTTTTGTTTTCCATTCAAACACGCTTGTTCTTATCTAAGATGTTCATTCGCGCTTAATTATGGAGAAGGTGATGATCCGTGACACTCATCACCTTCCTCAATCCATGAACGTGTGCCTGACAACCACCTCCGTTCTACATCAGATTGAATGAGTATCTCTTAGATTCCTTAATCAGAATCTTCGTGGTATAAGTCGGATTGATGGCGGCATTCATGAGAATCCGGAAAGTCTAAACCTTGTCTGTGGTATTCCGAGTAGGATTCTGGGATTGAATGACTGTGACAAGCTTCAAACTCCTGAAGGCTGGGCGTTAGTGACAGACGCAAAAGAATCAATGGATTCTATTCGAACCTGATTGAGAACCGACAGATGATTAGCCGTGCTGTGACAGAGCATTTGGACTGTTTTCACTGAGAGGACGGGAAGTAGCCATTGACAACGGTGACACCCTACATAGAGCTTGCCATGGAAGGAACCTTGCGTGTGGGAAAAGGATTTCAAGGAAAAGTTGAAATTCAGAGGACAAAGCATCTCCAAAACTCCAACACATTCTCCATTACTGCATTACAAGTAATTAATTCACACTCTTTTATTTTTCTAATAATTCCAACTGATAATTTTAATTGATATCCTTACTAAGAATAATAAAATAAACATAGCTTGCTTCAAACCAATAATCTCCGTGGGATCGACCCTTACTCACGTAAGGTATTACTTGGACGACCCAGTGCACTTGCTGGTTAGTTGTGCGAATTGTCAAAGAGTGAGATTGCATTTCATGCACCACTACTCAACACACTAATCACGGCATCGGTAATTAAAATAATTAATTTTAAAGCATAGGAAACATGTTTTTCACATACATCACATAATAAGGAAGGGAAAATAAAACCATGCAATTAATGTGAATAAGTGGGTGAAGGATTGAATAAATCACTCAAACTAAGCACAAAATATATCACAAAATATGGGTTTATCAGGGGAACCAACAAAACCAAGGCCAAGATAACAGACCCCATAATCCAAACCAGTATAACAACTCCACTCACCAAAACTCCAACCAAAAACCTTACCAGACCACACAAAACACAGACCACACAAAACACTTACTCACAGCCACCTTACCAAAACCACCATAACCACTCTCAACACCTCAATTCCAACCAACCATCACTACATGATGAGGATAGAATGGCCAAAATAGAAGCAATGCTTGCAAATCTTTGCAAAGAGTCTAAAGACATGAAAAATTTCAGGGAAGAAGTGAGAGGTAGTATAAAGAACTGATGAGAGGTTCTTAAGAATCTCGAATCTCAGGTAGGACATCTTTTATAGCAGAGTCCAAAGTCCACGGATAGTTTTCCAAGTGACACTGAGAAATATCCAAGAGGGGAAATGAAGAAGGTGAAATGGGAAGAATGTAAGGCAATTACCCTTGCAAATGAAGAAATCCTGGAAGAAGATACCAGCAAACCAATAGAGCACAACCAAGGAAGTTCCCAAAGCAACTTGGAGAAAAAGGAACAAGAAACTGGAGTTGTACAAAGGAAAGAATCAACAAGGGAGGAAATTCCAAAACCATATGTACCAAAGGAACCATTTCCTCAAAGGCTCAGAGGAGGTGAGAAAGAAAGGTCATATTCAAGATTCTTAGATATGTTTGCATCTCTCAGTGTCAACATCCCCTTCATCAAAACTCTCTAACGGATGCCTACATATATCAAGTACATGAAAGAGCTAATGACCAAGAAAGGAACCTTAAAAGGGGGACAAACGGTGACAATGAACAAGGAATGTAGTGCCCTCATCAAGAAGGACGTACTCATAAAGAAAAAAGATCTAGGGAGCTTTCATATTCCATGTGCCATAGGAGAGACAAAAATTGACAGAGGATTTTGTGACTTAGGAGCTAGCATAAATGTGATGCCTCTATCTCTTATAAAGAAGTTGCAAATCAATGAGCTGAGATCCACGGATGTAATCATCCAATTGGCAGATAAAACTCAGAAGCAGGCCGAAGGAGTAGTCGACAATGTATTGGTGAAAGTAGGAAACTAATTCCTCCCCACTGACTTTGTTGTTCTGGACATGGAGGAAAGCTACCTTCACCCCATTATTCTGAGGAGACCATTTTCAGCCACTGCTAGAGCCCTGATAGATGTGGAACAAGCAGAGTTAATCCTGAGAATACATAATGAACACCTCACCTTCCATGTTTTCAAACCTACATCTGAGTCTGAACCAGAACTTAAAGAGCCAAAGGATGATCACAGCAACATGTGCACAAAGGAAAGTGTTCATACCCTGGGTCGAGCTACCCGACCCGAACTGATTGAAGATAAAGCGACCAACCTCTTCAGGTCAGGACTCCCGACCTCTTCTTTAAAAGAGTTCGGCCAAATCGACATAAGAAGCCCAAGCAGGCCCAAATGAAGGGACACAGCCCAAATTTAAAGGTGGCTAAGGCCTAGGAAGATAAAGGCGGTCCCCTTTGAAGATAAGATGACTTCACTCAAAGATAAAATAAGATAACTAACTTATCTTATCTAGAAAGGTCAACCTACACCACTATAAATACACTGGAGCACCCAGGTATAACTCATACTCTGATTCTACTAAAAACCTGCTTATAGCCCATGCTAACTTAAACATCGGAGTCTTTTACAGGTACCACCGCCCTCCGGTGATCCAGGATCAGCAGCACCACCAAGTACAACAAGTCGGATACATCAGCTCCGGCGACCACCGCAGATCTTGACTGAGATCGACCTATAGTTTTAGGTAACCTTTGGAATAAAAAGCAATAGTGAATCAGCAGCTGAACCCCTGAAACAGTCCTTGGTAAACAAGCAAGAATCTCAAGAGATACAGTAACCAAGAGAACTCAAGAAAGAAATAAAGCCACAAGAGTTGAGAGGAGCAGCTAATAAGGAACCCCTTGACACAATAAACACTGGAGCACCACTGGAAGAAGAGAAAAGAGTTTCGAAAAAATTGTCAAGGGGATGGAAAAATAAGAAGATTCCTACAGAGGGTTTTTTCCTTGGAGACAAGGTGATATCAGCCCACTCTCCACCAACCCCACCCCATCTTCCAACCATTCCATCTCAATTACCTTAAGTGTTCACCATCAGAAAGGTCCTTTCCCTAGAGCATGTAGAGATCATCAAAGAATCAAGTGGAGACCGCTTCACTGTAAGGGGAGAAGACCTAAGGCACTACAATCCACCATGACAAAGACCAACCGTCAAGCTAATGACGCTAAAGAAGCGCTCCATGGGAGACAGCCCATGATTTAGTTTCCTTGTTTTTAATACTTCAGTATGAATAATAATTGTTGCTCTAACATGGATTCAAGCTCGCATAGACAATTTTGACAACTATCCATGACATTGTGAAGCATATGATCCAATTCTAAGTTTGGTGTGCCTACAGGCACACTAAGATACCTTTCAAAAATAATGATCATATTGCCATTTTGACATGTGTTTCCTGGAATATATAGCCAAACATTAAGTTTGGTGTTCCATATTTTGCAAGAACAAGTCATGAGAGTCAAAGTTCTTTTGAGTTCTGAAAGTCATGAAAGTACAACCATGTTTATAATTTTTAGTTCATATTTAGAAACAGAAAACTAAAATGCTTCTCATGATGGTTGAACCAAAAGTGACAATAATCCTGTTGAGATCTCAATGATAATACTTGGAGGAAGTGACACTTTGAACTATATAGCCAAACACTAAGTTTGGTGTCCTCCAAGAATATATAAGGTACAAACGGAGTCACGGATGGATGAACAATCATGAAGAACACTAGTCAAAATTTTAGGGTAAATTTAAGCATTGCTTGCCATGTATTCACCGCCACCTATTTTAATTCTTTTCTTTGTTTTGATATGATGGATAGGTATGCAGAAGAATGGCTTGACGAAAGGGACAAGACAAGGAAGAGTAAAGTTAGCATGAAGACAAAAGTAGATCACATGGCTTGGAAGGTTGCTTCGTAAGGATAAAAACCTGCACATCCTTGGGAGAAGCCCTTAAAAAACCGACCCCACATGCCTAATGAAGAGGCAACTTTTGTTCTCATTCATTTTTACATGCAAACCATTCACTCATAACTTGTCCCAAAGAATCCTAGCCATCCATTCTTCATTAAAGCTTACTATAAATGGCCTCACTTGAACCGCGCATGTGAACTAAAGTTTCACATTTCTTGTACTCCAGAAATTGAACTCTTGTATTCTCTAAAACCAAGACACAACAACTGTGTTCTTTGTGCAACAAAGCATCTGTGTTCACTTGCTTCCAAAACACCCCTTGCCTCCAAACTACTTTTCCACCGAGAGTGCATCACACTAGCCATCCCTCTTCATAAACCTTCAACCTCTACACGGCTAACCATCAAGGAAAATATGGCATCTTTTTTAAGTTCCAAAAGAAGGTGAGGAATGGAACCTGTTACTGAGGGAGCTGAAAATGACTATGATCAATGGAAGTTCAGATCATGGTTCCACCAAATGCAACTTGGGTGGATGAATGACAAAAAGATATATCCAAAAATTCCTTTTTTGTTGCCTAAGGATGGATGTTCAGAAATAAAGGCTAAGATTAGAAAGAGGAACTGGGAAGAGTTAACCTCACCAATCACCAGGATTAATGCAAACATCATAAGAGAGTTTTATGCTAACGTTACCAGGCTGAATATGACCGAAGCACCAACATACAAGGGTTTTGTATGGGGTGTGGAAGTAGACTTTGGTCCAAAGACCATTATGAAGGTCTTAGGACTAAGGCCAGCACATTTTGATAAGCCAGGGTACCAACAAAGAGTGAATAGGAACCTAGATTATGATGAAATTTGTAGTGATATCTGTGTGATTAATACTGACTGGGAGAGAGACAATGAAGGAGGGCACAAGTACCTGAGAAGAAGAGATCTCACTCCTGAAGCAAAATGTTGGTATGAACTTATAAAGAGATCAATTCTGGGCACAGTGAACACCTTGAAAGTTAACAAGCAAAAGACTGTCACGCTACACTGTATAATAGTGGGAGGAGAGGTAAAGGTTCATGAGATCATTGCAAATGATATTCAAAATATCTCAGAGAAAAAGGCTGCTGAAGCCTGGCTATATTATCCAAGTACCATTATGAGGTTATGCATGAAGGCCAGAGTGCAATGGAGGATGCAAACCCAACATGGCTGCATCCTGATGCCAGGGCATCTTGGCTAGTTTTACTAGCCATTTTTTGTATGCTTTAGGTTGGTTTCATGCATTTTCTTAGGAAATAAGCAAGTATCTGGTTGAAAATGCAATCATATCATGACTCAAGCAAACATTGTGAATTTGGAATGATTTCATGAGAATTATGCATGAATTGAATGATAAAATGGATGATGCATGATCCCATGATTAAGAGCAAGACTTTGATGCACTTTGTTTGATTGATTTCAGGTAACAAGAAGCAGAGAAGAGCCACGTTAGTGCCACTAACGTGGTCATTAACGTTGAAGAAAAGAAGCCCCAACGTTAGTGAGAAAAGTTAGTGGCATTAACTTTGAAGAAGGAGGGCATGGAACGTTAGTGGAAAAGGTGAACGCCACTAACGTTTGTGAAGCAAAGAGATCCACGTTAAGAGTCACGTTAGCTACACTAACATGAACTCTAACGTAGGGACAAAAGGCACATAGCAACGTTATTGGGAAAGATGAGTCCCAATAACGCTTGCGAAAGGGGTATAAGCCAACGTTAGTGGAAAAAGTGAGTGCCACTAACGTTTTCGAAGCAAGAAGACCCACGTTAACAGCCACGTTAACTACATTAACGTGGTAGTTAACGTGGAAGGAAAGGAAGATGCGAACGTTAGTGGAAAAGGTGATCTCCACTAACGTTTGCAAAGCAAAAAGACCCACGTTAACTTCCACGTTAACTACATTAACGTGGTAGTTAACGTGGGCAAAAGTCCTACCTGGCAGCCTGACCATGCCTTCTTCAAACACGCATAACTTGAGCCACAAAGCTCCAAATGCGGTGATTCCAATGGCATTGGAAAGTATGATTCCAGAGCTTTCCAAGCATATATGGCAATACATGTTTGACACTAAATTTGAGCGAGAAAACCTGCCCCGAAAGTGCAAAGATGAATATGGTATCAACCTGTAGTAAGGCCAACTGACCTCTTCACCTTCCAAGATATGTAACTCGAGCTATAGAGCTCCAAATGATGCGCTTCCAAAGGCATTGGAAAGTAGACATCTAGAGCTTTCTAACAATATATAATAGTATGGGATGGACTTTAAGTTTGAGCCCCTGATTGCTAGTATTATTGTGACTCACGTTTTCCATTAACGGTAGTCGCTAGCGTTATCGTGACTCACATTTTCCATTAAAGCTAGCGACTATGCCAGCGACCATGTCCACTTCAAAGGAGCATAACTTGAGTTACAGAGATTCAATTGAGGTAATTTCAGTTGCGTTAGAAAGCTGACATTCAGAGCTTTCCCGAGATATATAAGTCTATAATGGGCATGAAATTGGAGTACAAACAAGGGGCATCTTTTAAGCCCCAAAAACACCAACTGGGCAGCAAGTGCAACGCTAGCCACAATAACTTTATCACAAATGCCACACTTGTAGCGTTAGTGTGGCTAACGGTAGCGTTAACGCAAGTCACCCTGGGCCTCAATTTGATCACTTCTCTTTCAAGGACCACCCAACCTCAAGGAAGCAAGCCCACAAGTGTCAACCAATCAAGGCCACAAGAAGCATCTAGAATAGGAATTTTTATTTAATTATAATTTTCTTTTAATTTCATTTTGTAATTTAGGAGAGCCTATATAAAGGCCTTAGTTTGTAAATTCAAGGAGGCTAGAAAATTGGGGATTGAAGTGGGGTCATCGGACTCCCTCCCCTCACACACTTTTCCTTCTCTTTCTTTTTCTTTGTACTTTTCATTTATGAATTTGGAAGTTTCAATGTTAGTTTTTAATCTTCATCTTTATTTTTCTGCACTTTCTTTCTTTTCTATTTTGGGTAGAGCAATGATCAACTAACTCTTTTCATTGGGTTAGAGAGCTCTATTGTGATTCAATGGATCAATTGTAGTTCTTATTCTTCTTCTTCTTTCTTTTCTCTTGATTTTACTAGAGAGCTTTCGATCTTCATTCAATTGGGTAATTGTCTTGGAAGAGAAATTGCTCATACTTGGATTTCCTCGGAACCTTGGAAGAGGAATGAGGAAATCATGCTAGAAATGCTGTCTCACATTGGATTAGGTTGGGGTTTGGATGGATATTGTGACATTTAATCCTACCAATACTTTGATCTATGAATGTGTGTGGTATAATCAGTGACAAAACTTCATCTCTTCCAATGAGCAATTAAATCAAGGAATTGGGAAATTGTTCAAGCTTAGAGAGATTGGATTGCCAAGGAATTGGGATCCAATCACTTAAGATTGCCAAGGAGATCAATGAATGCATTGATTAAGGAAGAGATGAGAATGAACTTGATCCAGAGGATTGCAATATCTCTTGATCCCAATGTTCATTTTATTTTTAGTTCTTACATTTACTTTTCTTGCTATTCTACTTTTCTTCACTTTATTGCTTTCTTTACTTTTACGCCATTTACATTTCCTTGTTACTTATCACTCCAATATGATTCGTCTAACTAGGATAATCAATTAACCATTGATTGCTTAATCCGTTAATCTCTGTGGGATTCGACCTCACTCTTTTGTGAGTTATTACTTGACCACAATTCGGTATACTTGCCGAAGGGAGATTTGTTGAGAGACAAGTTTTCATGCATCACATCCAGACATGCCTATGACCCTCGGAAGGATGATGAATGTCACAGAGGCACAACAAAGTCGAAGACCACAAAGGAGGAGAAGGAGAGAAGAACCACGGGAGGAAGAAGAACAACAAGAAGAACAAGAAGAAGAGCAACAATTTCAACCACAAACCAACATAGACATGGGCAGGATGCAAGAAGCAATTGAAAGGCTATCTGAACAGTACCTGAGAGTCGAAGAGAAATGGTGCACGAAATTGTGATCTCTAACATTGGTGCTCAACTTGTATGCGCGTTTATAATCTCAGCACTTTCTTCACAACTTCGCATCACTAACCAGCAAGTGCACTAGGTTGTCCAAGTAATAAACCTTACGTGAGTAAGGGTCGATCCCACGGAGACTGTTGGTATGGAGCAAGCTATGGTCATCTTGTAAATCTCAGTCAGGAAGATTCTAATGGTTATAATGGTTTTCGAAAATAAAGATAAATAAAGCATAAAATAAGGATAAAGATACTTATGTAATTCATTGGTGAGAATTTCAGATAAGCGTTTGAAGGTGTTGTATGGCTCTTTGAACGTCTGCTTTCCGGCTGTCTCCATCCAATCGTGCATATTCCTTTCCATGGCAAGCTGTATGTTGGAGATCACCGTTGTCAATGGCTACCGTCCGTCCTCTCAGTGAAAATGGTCCAGGTGCTCTGTCATAGCACGGCTAATCATCTGTTGGTTCTCGATCATGCTGGAATAGGATCCATTGATCCTTTTGCGTTTGTCACTACGCCCAACACTCGCGAGTTTGAAGCTCGTCACAATCATTCAATCCCTGAATCCTACTTGGAATACCACAGATAAGCTTTAGACTTTCCGGATTCTCAAGAATGCTTCCAATGGATTCTAGCTTATACCACGAACATTCTGGCTAAGGAACCCAAGGGATACTCATTCTAGCTTATTTGCTTGTAGAATGGAAGTGGTTGTCAGGCACGCGTTCATAGGTGAGAATGATGATGAGCGTCACATAATCATCACATTCATCAGGTTCTTAGGCGCGAATAGATATCTTAGAATAAGAATAAGCATGAATTGAATAGAAAAACAGTAGTACTTTTCATTAATTCTCGAGGTACAGCAGAGCTCCACACCTTAATCTATGGTGTGTATAAACTCCACCATTGAGAATACATAAGTGATAAAGGTGTTCATTGGTTCCGGCCCTAGAGAGGGAACCAGGATAACCAAGACTCCGGTCTAAGGACTAAACGTCCCAAGATGTAAATACAATAGTAAAAAGTTATTTATACTAAACTAATCACTAGGGTTTACAGAAATAAGTCTAAGTGCAGAAATCCACTTTCGGGGCCCACTTTGATGTGTGCTTGGGCTGAGCTTGAGCTTTACATGTGCAGAGGCTTCTCTTGGAGTTAAACGCCAAGTTGTAACATGTTTTTGGCGTTTTAACTCTGGTTTGTGACGTGTTTCTGGCGTTTTACTCCAGAATGCAGTATGGAACTGGCGTTGAACGCCAGTTTGCGTCATCTAAACTTGAATGAAGTATGGACTATTATATATTGCTAGAAAGCTCTGGATGTCTACTTTCGAACTCAATTGAGAGATTTTTGCTCATGTCCCTCAATTTCAGCAGAAAATACCTAAAATCACAGAAAAACACACAAACTCATAGTAAAGTCTAGAAATGTGAATTTTGCATAAAAACTAATAAAAACATCACTAAAAGTAGCTAGATCTTACTAAAAACTACCTAAAAACAATGCCAAAAAGCGTATAAATTATCCGCTCATCACAACACCAAACTTAAATTGTTGCTTGTCTCCAAGCAACTGAAAATCAAATAGGATAAAAAGAAGAGAATATACTATAAATCCCAAAATATCAATGAATATTAGTTCTAATTAGATGAGCGGGACTTGTAGCTTTTTGCTTCTGAACAGTTTTGGCATCCCACTTTATCCTTTGAAGTTTAGAATGATTGGCATCTATAGGAACTCAGAGTTCAGATAGTGTTATTGATTCTACTGGTTAATTATGTTGATTCTTGAACACAGCTACTTTTATGAGTCTTGGCCGTGGCCCTAAGCACTTTGTTTTTCAGTATTACCACCAGATACATAAATGCCACAGACACATAACTGGGTGAACCTTTTCAGATTGTGACTTAGCTTTGCTAAAGTCCCCAATTAGAGGTGTCCAGGGTTCTTAAGCACACTCTTTTGCTTTGGATCACGACTTTAACCACTCATTCTCAAGCTTTTCACTTGGACCTGCATGCCACAAGCACATGGTTAGGGATAACTTGATTTAGCCGCTTAGGCCTGGATTTATTTCCTTGGGCCCTCCTATCCATTGATCCTCGAAGCCTTGGATCCTTTTTACCCTTGCCTTTTGGTTTTAAGGGCTATTGGCTTTTTCTGCTTGCTTTTTCTTTTTCTTTCATTATTATTTTTTTCGCAAGCTTTTTTTATTCACTACTTTTTCTTGCTGTAAGAATCAATTTTTTTATTTTTCAGATTATCAATAACATTTTTCTTTTTCATCGTTCTTTCAAGAGCAAAAAATTTTAACATTCATAAACAACAAGATAAAAAATATGCACTGTTCAAGCATTCATTCAGAAAACAAAAAGTATTGTCACCACATCAATATAATTAAACTAATTTCAAGGATGAATTCGAAACTCATGTACTTCTTGTTCTTTTGTATTAAAAACATATTTCATTTAAGAAAGGTGAAGGATTCATGGAATTATTCATAGCCTTAAGACATAGTTACTAAATACTAATGATCATATAGTAAAGACTCAAAACATAGACAAACATAAAGCATAAAATCGAAAAACAGAGAGATAAGAACAAGGAAGTTAAGGAATGACTCCACCTTAGTAAGGGCGGCGCCTTCTTCTTGAAGAACCAATGGTGTTCTTGAGCTCCTCTATGTCTCTTCCTTGCTTTTGTTGCTTCATCCCTAGTGATTTTGGTGCTCCTATCCTTAGTTGCTTCCAATAGTTGTGTGGAGAAAAATGTATCCCTTGAGGCATCTCAGGGATTTCTTGATGAGGGAATTCCTCATGCTCTTGTTGAGGTCCATGAGTGGGCTCTCTTGATGTGCAGTCAAATGCTCTACTACTAAGCTATGGACCCTTGAGATGAATCTCTCCATCTCTCATGACTCGGAGGTGGAAGCTTTTGTCTTTCCTTTCCTCTTTCTAGAGGTTTCTCCGGCATTAGGTGCTATAAATGGTTATGGAAAAACAAAAATCAATGCTTTTACCACACCAAACTTAGAATGTTGCTCGATGATGTGCGGAAAACGATCCGACACAAAACTCACCGGCAAGTGTACCGGGTCGCATCAAGTAATAATAACTCACATGAGTGAGGTCGATCCCACAGGGATTGAATGATTGAGCAATTTTTAGTTTAGTGGTTGATTTAGTCAAGCGAATCAAGTTTTGGTTGAGTGGGTTGTATTTAACAGAAGATAAATTGCTTGAAATGTAAAGGGAGAAGGGAAATTGCAGTAAATTAAAGAACAGGAAAGTAAAATAGACTGAATCTTAAAGAACAAGAAATTAAATGACTGAAACTTAAAGTGCAAGAAATGTAAATTGCAGTAACTAAAATGGCAAGAAATGTAAATTGCTTGAATGTAAGAGGGATTTGAGGACTGGGATTGTAGAATCTAAACAAAGAGAAATTAAATTGCAACAATTAATTAAGTAGAAGATGAATTGGATCAAACAGAGATTCAAACAGAAAATGAAATTAACGTGCAGCAGGGTTCACAGAAGAACCAAAAGTAAAATGGGGTCTCAGGTCTCAAGAGACTAGGTAGCAGAGCCTAGATCTCTATTTGCCTTCCTAGATCCAAGTTCACAAAGCAATTAACAAGGAATTGAAGAAGAAGCAGTAAAGAGAATGTAAATTGATTCAATTATGCAGAAAAATAACTAAAGAGTTCTTGAGTGGAGATTGAGACAGAATTTCCTCAATTCTTAACACCCAAGAATCAAAACAAGGAAATTAAAAAGACCCAAGCAAGAATGAGGAAGAAGAGAGATCAATTCTCCTCCCCAATTCTCTGAAATCTTGGTGTAGTCTCTCAAGAAAAGTTACAAAAGCTCAAAGAAAGTGCAAAATTCAAGGCAAAGTAAAAGGTAAATAAAAAAAAGTTCAAAGTCAAGGTCCTAATTACATCAAACTAGCTCCTATTTATACACTTTCTATTCTTGGATTTTGGGATTTGGATGGGCTTTTGATTTGGTGAAGAAATGAATTAAAATGGGGTTTTAATTTGAATTTTCGGCCCATGAAAAGTTGCTCCCAGGAGGCTGCCCTGCCCGCGCCAAGGGCAGGGCAGGGAAAGTTGGTGCGCCAGAAATTGCATTGGTGCGCTATTGGTGCTGCCAGAATCAAGAATTGGTGCGCCAGAATTTGCCTTGGTGCATGGGATGCTGCCCTGCCCTCGCGGAGGGCAGGGCAGAAAAATTTGGTGCTGCCAGGATTGAGTTTGGTGCGCGCTGGTGCTGCCAGGATTGTGTGTGGTGCGCCAGATTTGTGCACCACCCAAATGCTGCCCTGCCCTCGCGGAGGGCAGGGCAGTGTTTCCAAAATGCATTCCCGTGTTCGAACCTGGGCGGGCACACACGCTACATCATTTTCCTTGGTTTCTTGGCACGGCACTCAACCTTAGTTCCTTGCTTCTTCCTTGTTCCGTGTTCGATTCTTGTGGCATGCATGGGTGACATTTTTCCTTTGATTTTCTTCCTTGGTGAGCCCGATACTGCCCTTGTGGAGGGCAGGGCAAGGTTCTCTTCTTCTTGGTTCCAAGGCACAATTTTGTGCTCTGCCCTTGTAGTGGGCAGGGCAGAGTTGCCTTCCTTGCTTGGTTCCCTTATGTTGCCCTCCTAGAGGGCAGTATGCCCTTGTGGAGGGCAATGTTTGCCTCCCCCTTTGCATGCGGCACACTTCCTCTTGCTTTGACCACACTTTCCTTTCCTTGGGCTACACTTCTTAGGCCACGCTTTTCCTTTTCTTTTCTTTTCTTCACCTACAATAAACCAAAACAACCACTCAAAGTATCACTAAATTCAAGAGGCTTATAAATCAATTAAAATTCAATTAAAATTAGCTTAAACCTCATGGATTAACATTAATTTCATGGTGGTTGCTTGATTTAAAGAAGTTGTGCATTTTCACTCCAAATCACTTACTTAAGAAGCAAGAAAGTGCATAAAGACTAACAAAACAAGTGAAATTAGCTTGAAAAATGGGTATATGATGACTTGTCATCACAACACCAAACTTAAATCTTGCTTGTCCCCAAGCAAGCATCAAAAAATAAGAGTAAATGACATGAATAAGAAAAGAACAAATATCCTTATTAGGCATATAGCAGAACTTGATTTATGGGGTCTTTATGCAGACAATGACAACTCACTTATTGTTGCTGCTACATAATACACATCTTTCCTCAAAGGCTTGCTAAACTTGCTGTTAGAAGACTCACTTTTTAATTACTCCCTTGCTAACTTTTCTTGGCTTACAATGCTTAACAAGCTTATTATTCTTTTAGAGGTTTGGTGTCAAATGTTGCAGTATTAGCCTTTGGCTTTATTTGTTTCTTTCTTTTACTCAACATTTCTCCACCACAGACACTTGGCTCACTAATTCTTCCTAGGATCATTGATGCCCAGCATCTCTTTGGATAACTAAATGTTCTGTATCTAAGTTGCTCTTTATTGTGGATTTTCAATTGGCCATCCCAAATCAGTTGATCTAAGTGACCGGGTTTTAAAATACCCCTTAGAATTTACTCATCCAAGCAGATCTTAGTACAAGAACACCACAGGCATATGTCCTAGGGTCCAAGCTATTGGTGTCCAACCTTTATTCTTTGTTTTCTTGCCATTTTGGCTTTTTCTTTCTTCCTTTTCTTTCTGTTTTTGTCACCAAGGGCTTTTTCATTATTGATAAGAGTCTTTACAACAGCAAGCTAACTCACACTTGAATGAAAATGATATTATGAAACAATTATTTCATGAGTTATGCATTTAATCAAACACATATACCACCACCAACTTCCATTCATGCTTATGCAACATTGGATATTTTACTTTTCAATTCAAACCAAACTCTTTTATTTAAGCATATGGGAAACAAAACAATTTTCAAGCTAAGTGATGGATAACAAGCATTGTGCAGACTTAGCATTTTTCTAGCTATTTATTAACTAACTAAAATGAAAAGCAAAGAACAAAAATTGCATAGAGTAAAAGAAATAATTGATGGAGGCATATCATGTTTCAGACATGCATCCCCTTATTAAAGACATGAAAGAGGAAATATGAAAGAAATTTGCCACCTTCTAATGGTCATGGCTGCTGCTTGATTCTCCCTTCTTCTTTCTCTTCCCTATCTTGGAATAATCTTGGATCTCTTCACCAGGACATCTTCTTCCCCAAACAGAATCTAAGAGTCCTGAGAGCCCAACATCTTTCAATCTTTTAAAGGTTGACTCAGTATATTGATGAGTTCTTGCTTGTTGCTTGGCTAAAAATTCAGGGCATTGCTCAAATGGCTTGATCTCAGGATTGAGTGTTGGCAAATTGTGGGTCAAGTACTCCAACCTTGCTTGCATATTTTCATCAATCTCCATTCTTTGTACGTATCTAACTTCTCCCATGGTGTGATGAACATTCTTCCATTGATATAGGTTGTGACTATATTCCCCTGCTTTAGCTTGACTAAAATACAGCTTATCATATGATTCTTTGAATTCTTTGTATTGCTCTTTTTGTCCTTCAAGAATCTGTGCTTGAAATTCTTGCTGCTGAGTCATCATTTGTTGTTGCCATCTCTCTTGTTTCTCCTCCATTTGATGCTGCCAAGCTTCTCGTTCCTCTTTTTCTTTCAAAAATTGCTCCATGAATTCTGGATGGGGCTCTAGATATTTCTCTCGGCCCCCTTGATTTTGGCCTTGTTGAGCCTGCATGAGTTGCTGAGATAATTCTTCAATTGATCTTTGTAACTGGCTCATGTCTATGGCATCATGAGCTTGATTTCGTCCTTCCTCTCTTTGTGATCTCTTTTGTCTAGGAGCTACTACCCCTTCTTGATTTTCTTCTTCATTCGTTCCCTCCATGCTCTTCTTGGTAATCCATTTCCCTTTCTTCACTTTTGTTGTATCCTCATCTTCAAAAATTACTCCAGCTTTGTCACATAGCCTGAGGATGGTACTTGGATGTCCAAGACCCTTTGATTTGCTTGTGCTATCGGCCATTTCTTGAATACTGTCAGCTATGAGTTGTGCAAGGTTGATCTCACCTCCATGCAAGATGCAGTACGTCAAGAGTGCACGTTTGATTGTGACCCAAGAGGCGTTTCCAGTAGGAAGGATAGATCTCCTCACTATTTCATACCATCCCTTAGCCACAGGAGTGAGATTTATCCTCCTTATGTGACTTGGAACTCCCTTTGAATCTCTTTCCTAATCTGTATTTTCCACACATAACCCCTGCAGGATCTCATCAGGATTATTTTCCATTTGCAATCTAGCCTCATAACTAGGCTCTGCATAGGTTATGGTTCTCAACTTTAGAGCTCTAGTGATGGCTGCTGGACTGAAGCTCACTTCAACTCCTCTGACATAACTTGTGTAAGGAGCACTATCTTTGTTTTCCTTCACAGCATTTGCATAGAACTCCCTAATCATAACTGCACTGATGTCAGTTAGAGGAGCACACAAGAGTTCCCACCTTCTTTCTCTAGTAATTTGCCTCATGATGGGGTATTCTCCTTCCCTTAAATCAAGACCTTTCTCATAGATGACATTCTTTGCCTCCATGAACGTATGATATCTCCCTTCATGGAATTGGGATCTAAATTTGGTTGCATCAAAGGATGGAGGTTCGGCTACCATAGGTTCTTTTCCCGGCCTTCTTTTTGAACTTGAGGAGGCCATTGAGGTTGAGGTGAAAAGAAAGAAGAAGTGAGAAAAGAAGAAGTTTGTGTTGTGTTTGGGAAGAGTTTTGGTTCGGTTTTGTTGTGAGACAAGGAGATTATGTTGGTTTTAGGGGCAAAGAGGATTATGATTCTCATATGAGGGTAGCTTGAGTGAGTGTGTAGACCGTTTGGTGCAACGGCTATTAATAGGCCAAGTCTTCAAGCTTCTCAACAAAACCACAATGAATGAATGAAGAAGGACCCGTTAGTGCTCATGAAGGGCTGAGATTGAGTTGTTCATCTCAAGGACTCATGGAATGGACGGTCTGCATGCATGGTTGAGGCTTGACGAGGATCCTCTTCCCATTGGCTGCATGCATTTAGGCTTTTAATGATGCATGCATGCATACAAATTCTGCTTCCCCATGAGCGCGTTCTCCTAGGCACATGTGAACTCCCTCACATAGCTTCTCCTAGCCTTTGTCTTAATCTTTTTCTCCCACCTGAATCAAAACAGCTAGCTTAGAACATTAATATAATCGTTGGCAACTTATTTGCAAGAATAAAATAAATTGTTTTGGTTTGTTTAATAGTTATTTAAATTTTTTTTGTGATCAATTGTGTCCCTAAATAAAATGCTAAAAGTTGGTGAACACCAAACTTATCTTTTATTGAGGGGACGGCTTAACAATGCAAACCGTTCTTATAATTGATGCATTTTAAAAAAAATTTGATGTATGATTCCTTGTCTGTATGGTTTTGAGTCCATGATTGGGAAATGATCTTATGAACATTGTTGCACATACAGACACCAAACTTAGTGTTTGGTCACATTCTCCATAAAAAATATTATGCATATGTTTTAAAAATAATCCCCTTTTTTGAACAATGAACTTGGGTGTGCCTTAGGGTACACCAAACTTAAAAGTTTGACATGTGCTTCAAAACAATGTATGCATTTATCAGGCATGAAAGTTCAAAATCATGTTCAGAGGAATCATAGCTTATTAATTGAAAGAGAAGACAGAAATCTTAAATCATGGGTTGCCTCCCATGAAGCGCTCTTTTATTGTCACTAGCTTGACATTGAACTCCCTTTAGGGTGGTTGATGTTGGTGATGTCTCAACTTGTCACCTCTCACTGTAAGCTTTCTCTGTGTGCCTTGATGCTCAATATCAATGTGCTCCAGAGAGAGTATTTGGTTGACAGTGTAATACTCTTCTGCTCCCTGCTGTTGATATACTAGTTGCACCTTATCACCTTTAGAAAATCCTTCAGTTGGGATTTTCTTGTTCTTCCACCCTTTGTGAGCCTTTTTCTTACTCTTCTTCTTTTTCTTGCTTGTTGATCTTTCTTTCTTTACAGTTACTTGAGTTGTGATACCTTCCTTCTTGCTTATCACCCCTGCTTCCTTTTGAATCCCTTTTTCTTCTTGCATCTGTTTGTTTTTCTGTTCTACTTCCTTGTCAGTTGATTGCTTTGGAAGGAGATCATCACTTATTTTGCTTGTTTCTTCATCCCTTTGTAATTCTGGAAAGACTTTCAGGATGATGCTCTCCTCATGCATCCTGAGGGTTAACTCTCCTTGCTCTATATCCACAATGGCTCTAGCAGTGGCCAGAAATAGTCGTCCAAGTATTATGGAGTCACTTCCATTTTCTGAAGAATCCAGGATCACAAAATCTGCCGGATAGATGAACTTGCCAACCTTAACTAAAAGGTTCTCAATCAGCCCTTTAGGATATACTACTGATTGGTCCACCAATTCCAAGGACATCTGTGTTGGTTTCACCTCCTCTATGCCAAGCTTTTTCACTAGAGAATATGGGATTAGATTTATGCTTGCTCCTAGATCGCACATCCCCTTGTTAATGAATAGATTTCCAATAGTGCATGGTAAGAAGAAACCTCCAGGGTCTTCAAGCTTGGGAGGGAGTCCCTTTTTAATGAGTGCACTGCATTCTTCACTGAGCATTACAGTCTCCTTTTCATTCCACTGTCTCTTCTTGTTAATGAGCTCCTTTAAGAACTTGGCATATAAAGGCATTTGCTCCAATGCTTCAGCTAAAGGGATGTTGATCTCCAACTTCTTGAAAGTCTCAAGGAATTTGTGGAAATGCTGATCCTTTGTTTCCTTGTGAAATCTCTGTGGATAAGGTAGTGGTGATGTTGAGCTCTTCTCCACTTGATGTTGTTTTGGAATTGGTTCTTCCAGGATCTTCTTTCCTTTCTTCAAATTCTGTGGCTTGTTGTCTTCCTCTGTGAATTTTTTTGGGACATTCTTGGTCATCATGTCCTTGTTGATGGCTTCATCATTCTTTATTGGCTTAGTGTCATTATGCTTGGTTGCCCCTTGGTTACCATCTGTTAACACTTTTCCACTTCTTAGTTGCACAACCTTGCATTCTTCCTTTGGGTTGGGAATGGTGTCACTAGGTAGTGAACTTGATGGTTTCTCAACAGAAATCTGCTTGGAGATTTGTCCAATCTGCCTCTCTAGGTTCTTCATGGAGGCTTCTTGGTTCTTTGTTGTCAATTCTTGGTTCTTCATCAGTTTTTCCATGAGTAGCTCTAGATTAGTGATCCTCTGGGATTCTTGTGAAATTGGTTGGTTTTGGGGTGTTGATGGATGATGATAGGTGTTTTGATTTGTTGGGTGGTTGTTAGGTGGATAATGGTTAGAGTTGGGGTAGTTATTTTGTGGTTTTCTATATGTATTTTGGTTAGTGTTTGGCTGGGGGTTGTGGTTTGTGTTTTTCCAATTGTTCTGACTTGTGTTTCTTTGCCATGGTTGTTGGTTTTGATTATGGTTGTCTCCCCATCTGAGGTTGGGATGGTTCTTCCAAGATGGATTGTAAGTGTCCCCATAGACTTCATTTGTTCCAGGATTTTGGTTGTGCATGTATTGGACTTGCTCTTGCTGTTGTTCCTCTTGAGTTTCTTCACTTTGCACCCATGTGGTTGGAGGTTGGCTTGTGGTGCTCACTGCTGCCACTTGCAAGCCATCAATTCTTTTAGCCATTTGCTCAAACTGTTGTTGAATCTGCTGCTGCATCATCTTGTTCTAAGCTAGGATTGAGTCCACTCCTTCCAACTCCATTACTCCTCTTCTTTGTGATGGTTGGCGTTGTCTTTGATGAGCAAAGAAATATTGATTATTGGCCACCATATCAATGAGGTTTTGAGCTTCCTCTGTGGTCTTCATGAGTTGTAAGGAGCCTCCAGCTGAGTGATCAAGTGCTTCTTGAGCTTTAAGAGTGAGTCCTTCATAGAAGTTCTGCAACTTGTCCCACTCAGTGAACATCTCTGGTGGACATTTCCTCAATAGAGCCTTATATCTTTCCCATGCTTCATATAAGTTCTCAGCCTCCAATTGAGTGAACGTTTGAACCTCAGTCTTCAACCTTAGGATTCTTTGAGGGGGATAAAATTTGGCAAGAAACTTGCTCACCAAGTCATCCCAAGTGTTGATGCTTTCTTTTGGAAAGGTCTCTAGCCATTGAGTGGCTTTATCTCTGAGAGAAAATGGAAAGAGTAGCAACTTGTAACTATCAGGAGGTACACCATTGGTTTTCACTGTGTCACAGATTCTCAAGAAGGTAGACAAATGCTGATTTGGATCCTCCAAAGGCCCTCCTCCAAAAGAACAATTGTTTTGAACCAGAGTGATGAGTTGTGGCTTTAGTTCAAAATTGTTTGCATTGACATTGGGGGGAAGAATGCTACTCCCACAATGTCTAGCATTTGCAAATGTGTATGAAGCCAAGACTCTTCGTTGTTGTTGGTTATTGTTGGCTCCTTCTCCTGGTTGATTGGGATCGCCTTCCATCTCTTGGAATTCCTCCTCAGATTCTTCCTCTCCAATAACGTTCTTTCCTCTTTCAGCTCTTCTTATTCTCCGAAGAGTTCTTTGATCAATTTCAGAGAGGATATGGGAAGATCTTCCTGTACCTGACATACAAACACACAACAATAAACACACAGACCCAGAAAATCAATAAAACTTCAATCTATTGCTAGAATGAGGTTTTAGTTAGTTTAAGCAAAAATTCAAACAGTTAGTGTGTTAGTGGGAATTAGAGTAACAGAAAAGAAAAAGTGCTTAATCTAGACCTCCACTTCACTTAATCATTGTCAATCGATTTCAATCCCCGGCAACGGCGCCAAAAACTTGATGTGCGAAAAACGATCCGACACAAAACTCACCGGCAAGTGTACCGGGTCGCATCAAGTAATAATAACTCACATGAGTGAGGTCGATCCCACAGGGATTGAAGGATTGAGCAATTTTTAGTTTAGTGGGTGATTTAGTCAAGCGAATCAAGTTTTGGTTGAGTGGGTTGTATTTAACAGAAGATAAATTGCTTGAAATGTAAAGGGAGAAGGGAAATTGCAGTAAATTAAAGAACAGGAAAGTAAAATAGACTGAATCTTAAAGAACAAGAAATTAAATGACTGAAACTTAAAGTGCAAGAAATGTAAATTGCAGTAACTAAAATGGCAAGAAATGTAAATTGCTTGAATGTAAGAGGGATTTGAGGACTGGGATTGCAGAATCTAAACAAAGAGAAATTAAATTGCAACAATTAATTAAGTAGAAGATGAATTGGATCAAACAGAGATTCAAACAGAAAATAAAATTAACGTGCAGCAGGGTTCACAGAAGAACCAAAAGTAAAATGGGGTCTCAGGTCTCAAGAGACTAGGTAGCAGAGCCTAGATCTCTATTTGCCTTCCTAGATCCAAGTTCACAAAGCAATTAACAAGGAATTGAAGAAGAAGCAGTAAAAAGAATGTAAATTGATTCAATTATGCAGAAAAATAACTAAAGAGTTCTTGAGTGGAGATTGAGACAGAATTTCCTCAATTCTTAACACCCAAGAATCAAAATAAGGAAATTAAAAAGACCCAAGCAAGAATGAGGAAGAAGAGAGATCAATTCTCCTCCCCAATTCTCTGAAATCTTGGTGTAGTCTCTCAAGGAAAGTTACAAAAGCTCAAAGAAAGTGTAAAATTCAAGGCAAAGTAAAAGGTAAATCAAAAAAAGTTCAAAGTCAAGGTCCTAATTACATCAAACTAGCTCCTATTTATACACTTTCTATTCTTGGATTTTGGGATTTGGATGGGCTTTTGATTTGGTGAAGAAATGAATTAAAATGGGGTTTTAATTTGAATTTTCGGCCCATGAAAAGTTGCTCCCAGGAGGCTGCCCTGCCCTTGTGAAGGGCAGGGCAGGATTTGGTGCATGTTGGTGCGGCTTTGGTGCGGCCTGGTGCATGTTGGTGCGCAAAACGCTGCCCTGCCCGCGCCAAGGGCAGGGCAGGGAAAGTTGGTGCGCCAGAAATTGCATTGGTGCGCTATTGGTGCTGCCAGAATCAAGAATTGGTGCGCCAGAATTTGCCTTGGTGCATGGGATGCTGCCCTGCCCTCGCGGAGGGCAGGGCAGAAAAATTTGGTGCTGCCAGGATTGAGTTTGGTGCGCGCTGGTGCTGCCAGGATTGTGTGTGGTGCGCCAGATTTGTGCACCATCCAAATGCTGCCCTGCCCTCGCGGAGGGCAGGGCAGTGTTTCCAAAATGCATTCCCGTGTTTGAACCTGGGCGGGCACACACGCTACATCATTTTCCTTGGTTTCTTGGCACGGCACTCAACCTTAGTTCCTTGCTTCTTCCTTGTTCCGTGTTCGATTCTTGTGGCATGCATGGGTGACATTTTTCCTTTGATTTTCTTCCTTGGTGAGCCCGATACTGCCCTTGTGGAGGGCAGGGCAAGGTTCTCTTCTTCTTGGTTCCAAGGCACAATTTTGTGCTCTGCCCTTGTAGTGGGCAGGGCAGAGTTGCCTTCCTTGCTTGGTTCCCTTATGTTGCCCTCCTAGAGGGCAGTGTGCCCTTGTAGAGGGCAATGTTTGCCTCCCCCTTTGCATGCGGCACACTTCCTCTTGCTTTGACCACACTTTCCTTTCCTTGGGCTACACTTCTTAGGCCACGCTTTTCCTTTTCTTTTCTTTTCTTCACCTACAATAAACCAAAACAACCACTCAAAGTATCACTAAATTCAAGAGGCTTATAAATCAATTAAAATTCAATTAAAATTAGCTTAAACCTCATGGATTAACATTAATTTCATGGTGGTTGCTTGATTTAAAGAAGTTGTGCATTTTCACTCCAAATCACTTACTTAAGAAGCAAGAAAGTGCATAAAGACTAACAAAACAAGTGAAATTAGCTTGAAAAATGGGTATATGATGACTTGTCATCACTCGACCTCGAGCAAGAGAAGAAAGAATAGAAGAAGAAGAAGAAGATATGGAGAAGAGGTAGAGAGGTGGAGGTTTTGGCCAAGGGGGAGAAGAGAGGGTTGTGTTGTGTGAAAATGAAGAAGGATGGAGGGGTTTATATAGTGGAGGGAGAGGGGGTAGGGTTCGCTCATTTAGGGTGGGTTTGGGTGGGAAAGAGATTTTGAATTTGAAGGTAGGTGGGGTTTCTGGGGAAGAGAGGGTGGAGGTGAGTAGTGGAGAGGTGATGGGGAAGAGCGATTGAGGTGATTGGTGAATGATGTTTGGGGAAGAGTGTTATGAAAAGGTGGGAGAGAGAGGGATAATGTGGGTGGGGATCCTATGGGGTCCACAGATCCTGAGGTGATCCTGTGGGGTCTACAGATTTGAGGTGTCAAGGATTTCTCATCCCTGCACCCTTTAGGCGTGTAAAATGCCCTCTATATGCAATCCTGGCATTTAACGCCAGACTGCAGCTTGTTTCTGGCGTTAAACGCCCAAATGTAGCCTATTTCTGGCATTTAACGCCAGCCTGATGCTTGTTTCTGGCGTTAAACGCCAAACAGATGCTTGTTTCTGGCGTTTAAACGCCAGACAGCGCTTCCTTCAGGGTGTGCTTTTTCTTTTGCTATTTTTGATTCTGTTTTTAATTTTTGCAACTGTTTTGTGACTCCACATGATCATAAACCTAATAAAACATAAAAGAACAATAGAAATATAGATAAATAAAAATTGGGTTGCCTCCCAATAAGCGCTTCTTTAATGTCAATAGCTTGACAGTGAGCTCTCATGGAGCCTCACAGGTATTCAGAGCATTGTTGGGACCTCCCAACACCAAACTTAGAGTTTGAATGTGGGGGTTCAACACTAAACTTAGAGTTTGGTTGTGGCCTCCCAAGACCAATCTTAGAGTTTGACTGTAGGGGCTTTGTTTGACTCTGTGTTAAGAGAAGCTTTTCATGCTTCCTCTCCATGGTTGCAGAGGAAGATCCTTGAGCTTTAAACACAAGATAGTCCCCATTCAATTGAAGGACTAGCTCTCCTCTATCAACATCAATCATAGCTTTTGCTGTGGCTAGGAAAGGTCTTCCAAGGATGATGCATTCATCCTCATCCTTCCCAGTGTCTAGGATTATGAAATCAGCAGGGATGTAAAGGCCTTTAACCTTCACTAACACGTCCTCTACCAATCTATAAGCTTGTTTTATTGACTTGTCTGCCATCTCTAATGAGATTCTTGCAGCTTGTACCTCAAAGATTCCCAGTTTCTCCATTACAGAGAGTGGCATAAGATTTATACTTGACCCCAGGTCACATAGAGCCTTCACAAAGGTCATGGTGCCTATGTTACAGGGTATTAAGAATTTACCAGGATCTTGTTTCTTTTGAGGCAAAGTTTGCTGAACCTATGTATTTAGTTCACTAATGAGCAAAGGAGGTTCATCTTCCCAAGTCTCATTACTAAACAGCTTGGCATTCAGCTTCATGATGGCTCCTAGAAATTGAGCAACTTGCTTTGCAGTTACATCTTCATCCTCTTCAGAGGAAGAATAGTTCTCAGAGCTCATGAATGGCAGAAGGAAGTTTAATGGAATCTCTATGGTCTCTATATGAGCCTCAGATTCCTTTCTATCTAGAGGACGTCCCATGGGGTCTTCCTCATTGGGATTCACGTCCTCCCCTTCCTCTTTGGATTCGGCCATGTTGATTATATCAATGGCCTTGCACTCGCTTTTTGGATTCTCGTTTGTATTGCTCGGGAGAGTACTAGGAGGAGTTTCAGTGATTTTCTTACTCAACTGACCCACTTGTGCCTCCAAATTTCTAATGGAGGACCTTGTTTCATTCATGAAAGTTAAAGTGGCCTTAGATAAATCAGAGACTATGTTTGCTAAGCTAGAGGGGCTCTTCTCAGAATTCTCTGTCTGTTGCTGAGAAGATGATGGAAAAGGCTTGCTATTGCTAAACCTGTTTCTTCCACCATTGTTATTATTGAAGCCTTGCTTCTGTGGACCCTTCCATGAAAAATTCAGATGATTTCTCCATGAAGGGTTATAGGTGTTGCCATAGGCTTCACCCATGTAATTCACCTATGCCATTGCAGGATTCTTGATACATGAAAACTTGTCTCTCAACAAATTTCCCTTCGGCAAGTATACCAAATTGTCGTCAAGTAAAACTCACAATAGAGTGAGGTCGAATCCCACAAGAATTGATTGGTCAAGCAATTTTAGTTAGTAGAATATGCTAGTTGAGCTAAATAGAATTTAGATTGAGATGCAGAAATTTAAATGACTGGGAAGTAAATAACAGAAATTAAAGTGCAGAATCTTAAATGGGGATTTGGGGTAATGAGCATGAAATTAAATGGCAGAAAGTAAAGAGAATGGGTAAGATCAGAAATGGGGAAATCATTGGGTTCAGGAGATGTTGCATTCTCCGGATCAAGTTCATTCTCATCTCTTCCTCAATCAATGCATTCATTGATCTCCTTGGCAATCTTAAGTGATTGAATCCCAATTCTTTGGCAATCCAATCTCTCTAAGCTTGAACAATTGCCAAATTCCTTGATTTAATTGCTCATGGGAAGAGATGAAGTGTGGTCACTGATTATACCACATGTATTTCCAAATCAAAGTATTGGGAAGATTACATGTAACTATATCTGCCCAAACCCTAATTTGGTCCAACATGAGAAAGCATTTCTAGCATGATCTCCTCATCCTTTTTCCAAGGCTCAAAGGAGATCCAATTATGGAGAGTTTCTTTTCCAAGACAACTAACCAATTGAATTAAGATCAGAAACTTTCTAGTAAGATCAAGAGAAAAGAAAGAAGAAGAAGAATGAAAACTATAATTGATCCATCAAATTACAACAGAGCTCCCTAACCCAATGAAAGGGGTTTAGTTGTTCATAGCTCTAGGAATGAAAAATGGCAGAAAAGAAGAATCCATGCTAAAAGTGCAGAAAAATAAATCTATAGAGAGTAGTGCCCAGAAGTGCCAAGCTTCTCTCTAGTTCAAAACTACTCCTATATATACTACTCCTCATGATCTTCTAGTGAGTTTTTCAAGTCTTGGATGTGGGCTCTGGATCGTAAGTTGAAGCAGTTCTCATCTTTAGTGGGCCCAGCTTGTAGAGAAATATGAATTAGGCTTGGGCATTTAATGAGATTAACGTTGAGTTACATTTTGGGTGCGAGAACGTTAGTGGCATTCACTTTTTCCACTAACGTTCCACCCTTATATACCCACGTTAATTCCAACGTTAGTAGTCTTAACGTGACTACTGGTGCGCGAAATTGTGAACAATACTTTTCACAACTCTCATAATCCCCGGTCATGAACTCCAAAAACTTGGTAGCTCAATCCCATGGCATTACACAACTTCGCACAACTAACCAGCAAGTGCACTGGGTCGTCCAAGTAATACCTTACGTGAGTAAGGGTCGATCCCACGGAGATTGTTGGTATGAAGCAAGCTATGGTCACCTTGTAAATCTCAGTCAGGCAGACTCAAATGTATAATGGTGATGAAGGAAAATAACATAAAAGATAAAGATAGAGATACTTATGTAATTCATTGGTAGGAACTTCAGATAAGCGCATGAAGATGCCTTCCCTTCCGTCTCTCTGCTTTCCTACTGTCTTCATCCAATCCTTCTTACTCCTTTCCATGGCAAGCTTATGCAAGGGTTTCACCGTTGTCAGTGGCTACCTCCCATCCTCTCATTGGAAATGTTCAACGCACCCTGTCACGGCACGGCTATCCATCTGTCGGTTCTCAATCAGGCCGGAATTGAATCCAGTGATTCTTTTGCGTCTGTCACTAACGCCCCGCCTTCAGGAGTTTGAAGCACGTCACAGTCACTCAATCATTGAATCCTACTCAGAATACCACAGACAAGGTTAGACCTTCCGGATTCTCTTGAATGCCGCCATCAGTTCTCACCTATACCACGAAGACTCTGATCTCACGGAATGGCTGGCTCGTTTGTCAGGCGAGCACTCGGTTGTCAGGCGATCAACCATGCATCGTGTTATCAGGAATCCAAGAGATATTCACTAGAGCCTTGGTTGCTTGTAGAACAAGAGTGGTTGTCAGTCACCTTGTTCATGAGTGAGAATGATGATGAGTGTCACGGATCATCACATTCATCAAGTTGAAGAACAAGTGATATCTTGGACAAAGAACAAGCGGAATTGAATAGAAGAACAATAGTAATTGCATTAATACTCGAGGTACAGCAGAGCTCCACACCTTAATCTATGGTGTGTAGAAACTCCACCGTTGAAAATACATAAGAACAAGGTCTAGGCATGGCCGAATGGCCAGCCTCCCAAAGTGAGTTCAATCATAAAAATGATCAAAAGCTCTCCAATACAATAGTAAAAGGTCCTACTTATAGAAAACTAGTAGCCTAGGGTGTACAGAGATGAGTAAATGACATAAAAATCCACTTCCGGGCCCACTTGGTGTGTGCTTGGGCTGAGCAATGAAGCAATTTCGTGTAGAGACCCTTCTTGGAGTTAAACGCCAGCTTTTATGCCAGTTTGGGCGTTTAACTCCCATTTAGGTGCCAGTTCCGGCGTTTAACGCTGGAATTTCTGAGGGTGACTTTGAACGCCGGTTTGGGCCATCAAATCTTGGGCAAAGTATGGACTATCATATATTGCTGAAAAGCCCAGGATGTCTACTTTCCAACGCCGTTGAGAGCGCGCCAATTGGGCTTCTGTAGCTCCAGAAAATCCACTTCGAGTGCAGGGAGGTCAGAATCCAACAGCATCTGCAGTCCTTTTGAGTCTCTGGATCAGATTTTTGCTCAGATCCCTCAATTTCAGCCAGAAAATACCTGAAATCACAGAAAAACACACAAACTCATAGTAAAGTCCAAAAAAGTGATTTTTAACTAAAAACTAATAAAAATATACTAAAAACTAACTAGATCATACCAAAAACATACTAAAAATAATGCCAAAAAGTGTATAAATTATCCGCTCATCACAACACCAAACTTAAATTGTTGCTTGTCCTCAAGCAACTGAAAATCAAATAAGATAAAAAGAAGAGAATATGCAATGAATTCCAAACACATCTATGAAGATCAGTATTAATTAGATGAGCGGGGCTTTTAGCTTTTTGCCTCTGAACAGTTTTGGCATCTCACTCTATCCTTTGCAACTTAGAATGATTGGCTTCTTTAGGAACTCAGAATCCAGATAGTGTTATTGATTCTCCTAGTTAAGTATGATGATTCTTGAACACAGCTACTTTATGAGTCTTGGCCGTGGCCCAAAGCACTCTGTCTTCCAGTATTACCACCGGATACATACATGCCACAGACACATAATTGGGTGAACCTTTTCAGATTGTGACTCAGCTTTGCTAGAGTCCCCAATTGGAGGTGTCCAGGGTTCTTAAGCACACTCTTATTGCCTTGGATCACAACTTTATTTCTTTCTTTTTCTTTCTTTTTCTTTTTCTTTTTTCGTTTTTTTTTTTCGCCTCTTTTTTTTCTTTTTTGTATTCATTGCTTTTTCTTGCTTCAAGAATCATTTTTTTATGATTTTTCAGATCCTCAGTAACATGTCTCCTTTTTCATCATTCTTTCAAGAGCCAACATTCATGAACCACAATTTCAAAAGACATATGCACTGTTCAAGCATACATTCAGAAGACAAAAATAATGCCACCACATCAAAATAATTAAACTGCTATAAAATTCAAAATTCATGCAATTCTTTCTTTTCAATTAAGCACGTTTTTATTCAAGAAAGGTGATGGATTCATAGGACATTCATAACTTTAAGGCATAGACACTAAGACACTAATGATCACAAGACACAACCATGGATAAACATAAGCATAAAATTCGAAAAACAGAAGAGTAAAGAACAAGGAGATTAAAGAATGGGTCCACCTTAGTGATGGCGGCTCTTTCTTTCTCTTGAAGATCCTATGGAGTGCTTGAGCTCCTCAATATCTCTTCCTTGCCTTTGTTGCTCCTCCCTCATGATTCTTTGATCTTCTCTAATTTCATGGAGGATGATGGAGTGTTCTTGATGCTCCACCCTTAGTTGTCCCATGTTGGAACTCAATTCTCCTAGGGAGGTGTTTAGTTGCTCCCAATAGTTTTGTGGAGGAAAGTGCATCCCTTGAGGCATCTCAGGGATCTCATGATGAGTGGGGTCTCTTGTGTGTTCCATCCTTTTCTTAGTGATGGGCTTGTCCTCATCAATGGGGGTATCTCCTTCTATGTCAACTCCAACTGAATAACAGAGGTGACAAATGAGATGAGGAAAGGCTAGCCTTGCCAAGGTGGAAGACTTGTCCGCCACTTTATAGAGTTCTTGGGCTATAACCTCATGAACTTCCACTTCTTCTCCAATCATGATGCTATGAATCATGATGGCCCGGTCTAGAGTAACTTCGGACCGGTTGCTAGTGGGAATGATTGAGCGTTGAATGAATTCCAACCATCCTCTAGCCACGGGTTTGAGGTCATGCCTTCTCAATTGAACCGGCTTGCCTCTTGAATCTCTCTTCCATTGTGCGCCCTCTTCACATATGACTGTGAGGACTTGGTCCAACCTTTGATCAAAGTTGACCCTTCTAGTGTAAGGATGTTCATCTCCTTGCATCATGGGCAAATTGAATGCCAACCTTACACTTTCCGGACTAAAATCCAAGTAATTCCCCCGAACCATAGTAAGATAATTCTTTGGATTCGGGTTAACACTTTGATCATGGTTCTTGGTGATCCATGCATTGGCATAGAACTCTTGAACCATCAAGATTCCGACTTGTTGAATGGGGTTGGTAAGCACTTCCCAACCTCTTCTTCGGATCTCATGGCGGATCTCCGGATATTCACCCTTTTTGAGTGAAAAGGGGACCTCGGGGATCACCTTCTTCAAGGCCACAACTTCATAGAAGTGGTCTTGATGCACCCTTGAGATGAATCTCTCCATCTCCCATGACTCAGAGGTGGAAGCTTTTGCCTTCCCTTTCCTCTTTCTAGAGGTTTCTCCGGCCTTGGATGCCATAAATGGTTATGGAAAAACGAAAAAGCAACGCTTTTACCACACCAAACTTAAAAGGTTTGCTCGTCCTCGAGCAAAAGAAGAAAGAAGAGAGTAGAAGAAGAAGAAATGAGGGAGAAGGGAATGGCTTTTGTGTTCGGCCAAAGAAGGGGAGAAGTGGTGTTTAGGTTGTGTGAAAATAAAGGAGTGAAGAAGGGTATTTATAGGAGAGAGGGGAGTAAGAGTTCGGCCATTATGGGTGGGTTTGGGAGGGAAAGTGGTTTGAATTTGAAGGGTGAGGTAGGTGAGGTTTTATGAAGGATGGATGTGAGTGGTGAAGAGAAAGATGGGATTTGATAGGTGAAGGGGTTTTTGGGGAAGAGGTATTGAGGTGATTGGTGAATGGGGGAAGAAGAGAGAGGGTGGTGGTGGGGTTGGTGGGGGTCCTGTGGGGTCCACAGATCCTGTGGTGTCAAGGAAAAGTCATCCCTGCACCAAATGTTGCTCAAAATCACGTTTTGAGTCATTTCTGGCGTTAAACGCCGAGCTGGTGCCCATTCCTAGCGTTTAACGCTAGGTTCTTGCCCTTTTCTGGCGTTTAACGCCAGTCTGGTGCCCCTTTCTGGCGTTAAACGCCCAGAATGGTGCCAGACTAGGCGTTAAACGCCCAACTGCTAGCCTCACTGGCGTTTAAACGCCAGTGGGTTCTTCCTCCAGGGTGTGCTGTTTTTCTTCCTGTTTTTCATTTTGTTTTTGCTTTTTCAATGGATTTTGTGACTTCTTATGATCATCAACCTACAAAAAAAAAAATAAAATATCAAAGGGAAATAGATAAAATATAATCATTGGGTTGCCTCCCAACAAGCGCTTCTTTAATGTCAGTAGCTTGACAGAGGGCTCTCATGGAGCCTCACAGATACTCAGAGCAATGTGGGAACCTCCCAACACCAAACTTAGAGTTTGAATGTAAGGGTTCAACACCAAACTTAGAGTTTGGTTGTGGCCTCCCAACACCAAACTTAGAGTTTGACTGTGGGGGCTCTGTTTGTCTCTGATTTGAGAGAAGCTCTTCATGCTTCTTCTCCATGGTGACAGAGGGATATCCTTGAGCCTTAAACACCAAGGATTTTTCATTCACTTGAATGATCAGTTCACCTTTATCAACATCAATCACAGCCTTTGCTGTGGCTAGGAAGGGTCTGCCAAGGATGATGGATTCATCCATGCACTTCCCAGTCTCTAGGACTATGAAATCAGCAGGGATGTAATGGTTTTCAATTTTCACCAAAACATCCTCTATAAGTCCATGAGCTTGTTTTCTTGAGTTGTCTGCCATCTCTAATGAGATTCTTGCAGCTTGTACCTCAAAGATCCCTAGCTTCTCCATTACAGAGAGAGGCATGAGGTTCACACTTGACCCTAAGTCACACAGGGCCTTCTTGAAGGTCATGGTGCCTATGGTACAAGGTATGGAAAACTTCCCAGGATCTTGTCTCTTTTGAGGTAATTTCTGCCTAGACAAGTCATCCAGTTCTTTGGTGAGCAAAGGAGCTTCATCTTCCCAAGTCTCATTTCCAAATAACTTGTCATTTAGCTTCATGATTGCTCCAAGGTATTTAGCAACTTGCTCTTCAGTGACATACTCATCCTCTTCAGAGGAAGAATACTCATCAGAGCTCATGAAAGGCAGAAGTAAGTCCAATGGAATCTCTATGGTCTCATTTTGAGCCTCAGATTCCCATGGTTCCTCATTGGGGAACTCAGAGGAGGTTGGTGCACGTCCATTGAGGTCTTCCTCAGTGGCGTCCACTTCCTCTCTTTCCTCTCCATATTCGGCCATGGTTATGGCTTTGCACTCTCCTTTTGGATTTTCTTCTGTATTACTTGGGAGAGTACTAGGAGGGAGTTCAGTAACTTTCTTGCTCAGCTGTCCCACTTGTGCCTCCAAATTCCTAATGGAGGACCTTGTTTCAGTCATGAAACCTTGAGTGGTTTTGATTAGATCAGAGACCATGGTTGCTAAGTCAGAGGGGTTCTGCTTAGAATTCTCTGTCTGTTGCTGAGAAGATGATGGAAAAGGCTTGCCATTGCTAAACCTGTTTCTTCCACCATTATTGTTGTTGAAACCTTGTTGAGGTCTCTGTTGATCCTTCCATGAGAAATTTGGATGATTTCTCCATGAAGAATTATAGGTGTTTCCATAGGGTTCTCCTAGGTAATTCACCTCTTCCATTGAAGGGTTCTCAGGATCATAAGCTTCTTCCTCAGATGAAGCATCCTTAGTACTGCCAGGTGCATTTTGCATTCTAGACAGACTTTGAGAAATCAAATTGACTTGTTGAGTCAATATCTTATTCTGAGCCAGAATGGCATTCAGAGCATCAATCTCAAGAACTCCTTTCTTCTGACTAGTCCCATTGTTCACAGGATTCCTTTCATATGTGTACATGAATTGGTTATTTGCAACCATTTCAATGAGCTCTTGAGCTTTTGTAGGCGTCTTCTTCAGATGAAGAGATCCTCCAGCAGAGCTATCCAAAGACATCTTGGATAGTTCAGAGAGACCATCATAGAAAATACCTATGATGCTCCATTCAGAAAGCATGTCTGAGGGACATTTTCTGATTAATTATTTGTATCTTTCCCAAGCTTCATAGAGGGATTCTCCATCCTTCTGTCTGAAGGTTTGGACTTCCACTCTAAGCTTACTCCATTTTTGAGGTGGAAAGAACTTTGCCAAGAAGGCATTGACTAGCTTTTCCCAAGAGTCCAGGCTTTCTTTAGGTTGTGAGTTCAACCATATTCTAGCTCTGTCTCTTACAGCAAAAGGGAATAGCATTAGTCTGTAGACCTCAGGGTCTACCCCATTGGTCTTGACAGTGTCACAGATTTGCAAGAACTCAGCTAAAAACTGATGAGGATCTTCCATTGGAAGTCCATGGAACTTGCAATTCTGTTGCATTAGAGAAACTAATTGAGGCTTAAGCTCAAAGTTATTTGCTCCAATGGCAGGGATAGAGATGCTTCTCCCATAGAAGTCGGGAGTAGGTGCAGTAAAGTCACCCAGCACCTTCCTTGCATTGTTGGCATTGTTGTTGTTTTCGGCTGCCATGTGTTCTTCTTCTTTGAAGAATTCGGTCAGGTCCTCTAAAGAGAGTTGTGCTTTGGCTTCTCTTAGCTTTCTCTTCAAGGTCCTTTCAGGTTCAGGATCAGGCTCAACAAGAATGCTTTTGTCTTTGCTCCTGCTCATAAGAAAGAGAAGGGAACAAGAAAATGTGGAATCCTCTATGTCACAGTATAGAGATTCCTTTAGGTGTCAGAGAAAACGAAAAATAGAAGAAGGAGGTAGAATAATTCGAACTTGATTAGATAGAGTTCGAATTGTGCATTAAGAAGGAGTAGTACTCCATAAATAAAAGGATGTGGGAAGAGGGGAAGAGAATTTTCGAAAATTAATTAAAAAGAAATTGAAAACATTTTGAAAAACACTAATTAATTTTCGAAAATAAGAGTGGGAAAGAGATCAAGTGATTTTTTGAAAAAGATTTTGAAATTAGAAGTCAAAAAGATTTGATTGAAAGCTATTTTGAAAAAGATGAGGTTAAGAAGATATGATTGATTTTAAAAATATGTGATTTAGAAAATATGATTTGAAAACAATTTAAAAAAAAGATTTGATTTTTTTAAAAATTAGTAACTTGGCTATCAAGAAAAGATATGATTCAAACATTAAACCTTTCTCAACAGAAAAGGTAACATACTTGAAATGTTGAATCAAATCATTAATTGATAGTAAGTATCTTTGAAAAAGGAAAGGAATTGATTTTGAAAACATTTGATTGAAAAGATATGATTTGAAAAAGATTTGATTTTGAAAAACCTTGAAAACTTGAAAAAAAATTGATTTGAAAACAAATTTCTCCCCCTTGTGCCATCCTGGCGTTAAACGCCCAGAATGGTGCACATTCTGGCGTTTAACGCCCAAAACTGTATCCTTTTGGGCGTTAAACGCCCAACCAGGTACCCTGGCTGGCGTTTAAACGCCAGTCTGTCCTTCTTCACTGGGCGTTTTGAACGCCCAGCTTTTTCTGTATAATTCCTCTGCAGCATGTTCTGAATCTTCAATTCTTTGTATTATTGACTTGAAAAGACACAAATTAAAAATATTTTTGGATTTTTAATGATAAAGAAGAATCAAAATGCAACTAAAATCAAATAACAATGCATGCAAGACACCAAACTTAGCAGTTTGTATACCACTGACACTAACGATATGAGAATGCATATGAGACACACAAAATACTTCAAGTCAATAGAATTCAAAGATTAGAGCAAGTAAATCATCAAGAACATCTTGAAGATCACTAAGACACATGAATGAATGCATGCAATTGACATCAAACTTAAGATAAGACTAGACTCAAACAAGAAACATAAAATATTTTTGGTTTTTATAAATTTTTTTTTATTTTTTTGTGTTTTTCGAAAATTAAGTGGAAAAAGATATCAAAATTCTTAATGAGAATTCCAGGAATCAGTGCAATGCTAGTCTAAGACTCCGGTCCAGGAATTAGACATGGCTTCACAGCCAGCCAAGCTTTCAAAGAAAGCTTCGGTCCAAAACACTAGACATGGCCAAAGGCCAGCCAAGCCTTAGCAGATCACTGCTCCAAAAGCACGATTGATAAAAAAAATCAACAAGCTTCTGTGATGATAAGTTGAAACCTCGGTCCAATGAGATTAGACATGGCTTCTCAGCCAGCCAGATTTCAACAAATCATCATGAAACTCTAGAACTCATCTTCAAGAAATTCGAAAAAAATAAATACCTAATCTAAGCAACAAGATGAACCGTCAGTTGTCCATACACAAAACAATCCCCGGCAACGGCGCCAAAAACTTGGTGCGCGAAATTGTGAACAATACTTTTCACAACTCTCATAATCCCTGGTCATGAACTCTAAAAACTTGGTAGCTCAATCCCATGGCATTACACAACTTCGCACAACTAACCAGCAAGTGCACTGGGTCGTCCAAGTAATACCTTACGTGAGTAAGGGTCGATCCCACGGAGATTGTTGGTATGAAGCAAGCTATGGTCACCTTGTAAATCTCAGTCAGGCAGACTCAAATGTATAATGGTGATGAACGAAAATAACATAAAAGATAAAGATAGAGATACTTATGTAATTCATTGGTAGGAACATCAGATAAGCGCATGAAGATGCCTTCCCTTCCATCTCTCTGCTTTCCTACTGTCTTCATCCAATCCTTCTTACTCCTTTCCATGGCAAGCTTATGCAAGGGTTTCACCGTTGTCAGTGGCTACCTCCCATCCTCTCATTGGAAATGTTCAACGCACCCTGTCACGGCACGGCTATCCATCTGTCGGTTCTCAATCAGGCCAGAATAGAATCCAGTGATTCTTTTGCGTCTGTCACTAACGCCCTGCCTTCAGGAGTTTGAAGCACGTCACAGTCACTCAATCATTGAATCCTACTCAGAATACCACAAACAAGGTTAGACCTTCCGGATTCTCTTGAATGCCGCCATCAGTTCTCGCCTATACCACGAAGACTCTGATCTCACGGAATGGCTGGCTCGTTTGTCAGGCGAGCACTCGGTTGTCAGGCGATCAACCATGCATCGTGTTATCAGGAATCCAAGAGATATTCACTAGAGCCTTGGTTGCTTGTAGAACAAGAGTGGTTGTCAGTCACCTTGTTCATGAGTGAGAATGATGATGAGTGTCACGGATCATCACATTCATCAAGTTGAAGAACAAGTGATATCTTGGACAAAGAACAAGCGGAATTGAATAGAAGAACAATAGTAATTGCATTAATACTCGAGGTACAGCAGAGCTCCACACCTTAATCTATGGTGTGTAAAAACTCCACCGTTGAAAATACATAAGAACAAGGTCTAGGCATGGCCGAATGGCCAGCCTCCCAAAGTGAGTTCAATCATAAAAATGATCAAAAGCTCTCCAATACAATAGTAAAAGGTCCTACTTATAGAAAACTAGTAGCCTAGGGTGTACAGAGATGAGTAAATGACATAAAAATCCACTTCCGGACCCACTTGGTGTGTGCTTGGGCTGAGCAATGAAGCAATTTCGTGTAGAGACCCTTCTTGGAGTTAAACGCCAGCTTTTATGCCAGTTTGGGCGTTTAACTCCCATTTAGGTGCCAGTTCCGGCGTTTAACGCTGGAATTTCTGAGGGTGACTTTGAACGCCGGTTTGGGCCATCAAATCTTGGGCAAAGTATGGACTATCATATATTGCTGGAAAGCCCAGGATGTCTACTTTCCAACTCAGTTGAGAGCGCGCCAATTGGGTTTCTGTAGCTCCAGAAAATCCACTTCGAGTGCAGGGAGGTCAGAATCCAACAGCATCTGCAGTCCTTTTGAGTCTCTGGATCAGATTTTTGCTCAGATCCCTCAATTTCAGCCAGAAAATACCTGAAATCACAGAAAAACACACAAACTCATAGTAAAGTCCAGAAAAGTGATTTTTAACTAAAAACTAATAAAAATATACTAAAAACTAACTAGATCATACCAAAAACATACTAAAAACAATGCCAAAAAGTGTATAAATTATCCGCTCATCAACTACTAACGTTGCCTACTCAATTTTTGGCCAACGTTAGTGGGACTCACTTTTCCCAGTAATGTTGGCTTGTGCCCCTTTCACGAACGTTATTGGGAATCACTTTTCCCATTAACGTTGCTTGTGCCTCTTGCCCTTGCGTTAGATTTCACGTTAGCTTGGCTAACGTGGCTCTTAACGTGGGTGTCTTTCACCTTCGAGAGCGTTAGTGACACTCACCTTTGTCACTAACGCTCCAAGCGCCCATACTCTCTACGTTAGAACTCACGTTAACTAAGTTAACGTGGTTCTTAACATAGTAGTGATGCCACCTTCCAACGTTAGTGACAAAAGTGAGTGTCACTAACGTTGGCTCTTTGATCTCAATTCCAAGTTAACTTTCACGTTAATGGTTTTAACGTGAAAGTTAACGTAGGCAATGCTAGTTGGTCCAATGTTAGTGACAAAAGTGAGTGTCACTAACGTTGGCATTGTTGCTCCTCTTCCACGTTAGAGTTCACGTTAACTAAGTTAACGTGACTCTTAACGTGGATCATTGCCAAGTTTCCCAACGTTAGTGGTGTTCACTTTTACCACTAACGTTAGAGATAAACATTATTGGTGTTCACGTTTCTCATTAACGTGGAGTTCTCTTTTTCTTCTACGTTAACTACCACGTTAACTTAGTTAACATGGCTAGTAACGTGAGCTATGGATGGCTTCGCAGGCGTTATTGGTGATCACTTTTCTCATTAACGTTGCAAGCTCTTTACCATTCCATGTTAGTGTTCACGTTAACTAGGTTAACGTGGATGCTAACATGGTTCTTCCTTGCTTCCTTTGCCCAGAAATCAAGCAATTAAAGTGCATCAAAGCTCTAGCCAATGTCATGAGATTATGCATCATCAATTTATCATGCAATTCTAGCAAAAATCTCATGAAATCATACAAAATTCACAATAGTTGCTTGAATCAAGGTGTGAGTGTATTTTCATCCAAAACTTACCTTATTCACTAAAAAAATGCATGAAACTACCCTAAAACAGTAAAGAAAAGGTTAGTGAAACTGGCCTTGATGCCTTGGCATCACAACACCAAACTTAAAGCTTGCTTGTCCCTAAGCAAGTACTGAAGCATAAGAAAAATGAAATGAAAGAACAAGAAGATAAAATAGAAGTAGTATTCCTGGTTTATGGGGTTTCATGCATAGCAACTTAGGTTCTTTCCCTTTAGGTTTCAAGCCTTTATCAACTCCTTAGTCACTTTCTTGATTGCATCCCTTGAGACTTCTTTCTTATTGATCCTTCCTTCTTTTTCAAAGGTTATTTTCCTTTTTGCTAATTACTTTGTAAAAGGGCGACTCTTTATGATAAGCTTTCAGCCAACACTCCCAAACTAGTTGGTTTCAAGGTGCTAGGTGTTAAGACACCCCTAAGGACTTACTCCCTCAAGTCTCTTTCCCTCATACATACACACCACAGGCATATGGTTTGTTATTTTTTTCCTTCCTGAGACCTTGGTGTCCAGCACCTCTTTGGGTTACTAAGTGTTTTGTATCAAAGGTTACTCTTGATAGTGGACTTTCAGCTGATAATCCCGGATTAGTTAATCCAAGTTACCAAGTGATAATGCACCCCTAAAAGCTTATTCATCCAAGTATATCCTTTGTACATAAACACCACAGACATATGCCTCAGTTTTGAAACCCTTGATGCCTAGCATTGTTTCTTATTGTGTTTCTTTCCTTTTCACTTTTATTGCTCTTTCTCTTTTCTTATTGGGATCTTATTGTTTAGCTAGTCTCAAGGGATGTGTCTCAAACAAAGGACTTAGGATAGATAGTTGCTTTCTTTCCTTCTTTGGTGAACCAACTTAGCTTACTAATCAACCTACCACAAACATTCAGAATGCACTTCATAAAATAACTCCACTCTTGTTCTTTTCATAACATTTTCTTTTTGATTAACTTAAAGAGACAAGCATACAAGTAAGAAAGGTGAAAGTGAACACTTAAGACATTAAGCTAGCACACTTAGTCTAAGCAATAAAACTTAAGTGCATAATTGAAAGTCCTAAACTACCATGGAAGCATGTTCTATTTCATACATGATTTTCCTTATTTAAAGCTTTGAAAAAGGTAAACTAAGACGGAACTTCACCACCTTTCACTTGTTAGCATGCTCATGTTCTTCTGGTTCTTTGCCCTCTTTAGGTTTACTTTGTCCGCTTGTGCTTCCTCTCATCCGATTCATTCTGGCTATCTTCCAATCCTCTAGTGCCTTCCATACTGATTCATGACTTTGTTCTACCCTTTCGCGCTCCACTCGTGCTAACTCATCTTTTACATCTTCATATTTTGTTATCCCAGTATGCAAAACAAGCAGTTGTCCGACTAGGTACCCAAGCTTGGCTTGGGTATTCACATGATACCCAGTAACACCTTCCGAAAATGCTCTATATTCATCAAAAAGATCTGCTTGTTCTCTTTGTTTCAGATGCATCTCATAGATGTGTGCACCTTGATGTGCTTGGATGTTGGTTAGCCTTTGGATGGCTTCTTGTTGCTAATCTTGCTTTTGATTTAGATTATGGAATGCTTCACTTCATTGTCTTCCTTGTTTCAATTGCTGGTCCATCAAATGTTTTTGTCATTCCCCTTGCTGATCCATCCATCTAGAGAATGATCCTTCTTGGCGATCTATTTATTGCAGTTGAAACTCCCTTTGTGCACCTTGATTTTCCATGCATTGCCTAGATAAGGTATCAATAGCCTCTGGCAATTGGTGCATGCTTAAGGTGGCTGAAGTTTGCTCCTGTGGATGTTGTTCTTCTTCGGCTTGATGAGCTGGCCTCTTTCTTACCCTTTGTGGGGGTAGTGGAGTTGCAGCAGCGTGCATCCGACGATAAGTGATTGGAAAACCAACCTTTATCCACTCGGGGTTTTCATCCTCAAATATCACCATGGCCTGTTTGCAAAGACGAAAGATAGTGCTGGGTTAACCCAACTTTCCTCCCGAATCGCTCTTCTCAGCAAGCTTCCAAATGCCTTGGGCTATGAGTTCATGAGCCTTGATCTCTCCTCCTTTCATTAGACATTGCACCATCGTTGCTCTCTTGAGGTTTACCTCTGAGTTGTTTCCGGCTGGGAGGATGGATCTCCTTACAATTTCGAACCAACCTTTAGCCTCAGGGAGGAGATCTCCTCTTCTTATAAATTTGGGCTTCTTCTTGGGACCTCTTTCCCAATCTGCTCCTTACACACATATATCCTGTATAATCTGGTCATAATTGGGGTTTTTGTTCATTCTCGAGTGATAGCTCTCCTCTTCAAAGGGTATGCTTCTCAATTTCAACACTCTCATGATAGTCATGGGACTAAAATCCACCATGACTCCTCTCACAAAGCTTGTGTATGAGTTATCTGCCTTGTCTTGCCTAACTGCATTTGCATAGAACTCTCTTACTAGAGTTGCATTCACCCTTGTGATTGGATCGGTGAGGAGCTCCCATCGGTGTTGTTCCACCTTCCTTGTGATTTCTGGGCACTCGGCTTTTATGAATTGAAAGCCTAGTTCATAAATGATTTCTTTCTCAGTCATCCACGCATACTGGAGTGCATGATAAAAGGTTCTAAATCGCCCTTCATCAAAAGGAGGATGCTCTATGAGTGCCTTCCCTTTTTGTCTCTTGGAGCTTGATGATGCCATGCAGGATTGTTGCTGTGTTGGTTATTCTCAAGATGGCTATGAGGGTGTATGTGAAGTCTTGGTGAAGGGTGGTGTGTGTATGACCGAGATGAGGGAATGGGAATGGTGAGCATAAGTGTGTATGGAGAGGTTGTGTGAAGGGGTTTATATAAGAAGATGGCAATTGATTGAAGGGTGTGGATTGATGATATTGTTTGATAGTGGACGGTTGGGGTTTTAGGATTGAATGAGCACAAAGATCACCTCCTTTATGGTGGTCTTGGTTCGGTCCTCAAGATTGTCAACTCCCAATGTTGCATGGCAAGACTTCCAAGGACATTCCCCGTGAAGACAAGTGTGAAATTCCTTTGGCCGAATCTCCCTTCCTCAATTGTCCTGTCAAGTACCATCAATGTCCTTTTTGATTCCCTATATACGAAAAGAAAATGTAATGGGTTATTTGAAATTTTTGGTGGGAAAAACTTGTGAACTAACAAGATATTTCTTTTTCTTTTATTTTTACATGACTAAATGCTTTCCATGAATGCAAATCAATCAACTATTAAGCTTCCCATGCATGCACGTTAGCACACCAAACTTGTTTGTGATCACATGGTACAACAAGTTTGGGAAATGAATTTTCCTCATAGAGTGTGTTCAAACCTCACTTGATGTGTTTTGAACACCAAACTTATTATGTACTATACGTTGCATGTAGAGGAGCTTTATATTAATTGTCAAAATTGAATTGAAATTCCATGGAAATTGCCTTATTACTATCATTAGAGATTTAAGAAAGAAGGTATAGAACATGGGTTGCCTCCCCTGAAGCACTTCTTTAACGTCATTAGCTTGACGGTTGTCCCTTGTCAAGGTGGTTGGTGGTGCTTGAAATCCTCTCCTCTTGCAGTGAACCTATGTCCATTGGCTTTATTGATAAGATCCATATGCTCTAAGGACAAGATTTTGTTGATGGTGTACACAGGAGGCAGCTGAGACGGAATAGTGGGGAGGTGAGGTGGTATAGATGGAAAGTATGTAGAAATCACTTCATCTCCTGGCAAGAAATTTTTTGTAGGAATTTTTTTATTTCTCCATCCCCTCGGAACTTTCTTCTTTGTATCTCTTGATGCTTGCTTGTTCTCTATAGCTCCTTTCCCTAAGGGATCCTTGTTGCTAGCTTTGCATGAATTTGGTGGTTCTGGTTCCCTTTGGATTACCTTTGAACGTGGTTCTTCCTGAATATGTGACTTCCCATCCAATGTGGTTTCCAATTGTGTTGTTTGTGCTTCCTTGTTTGTTTCTTGCATCAGTGCTTCATTCTGCTCTTCTTTTGATTCTTTTTTCTCTTGACTTGACTCTTAAGAGGTTGAAAACATTGAAAGTGAGTTGTTCATCATGTATTCTCAGCACTAGCTCTCCTCGCTCTACATCTATGAGTGCTTTGGCTGTGGCTAGGAATGGTCTTCCCAAAATGATGGGGTAAATAGGATTCCCATCCATTTCTAGAACAACAAAATCTATGGGGAAATAGTAGCTCCCAACCTTCACCAGCACATTTTCAACCACTCCTATTGCTTGTTTTTGAGTTTTGTCAACTAATCTGATAATTATATCAGTAGGAGTTTGTTCATTGATTTGGAGCTTCTTCATGAGGGAGTGACGCATTAAGTTGATGCTTGCACCTAAGTCACAAAGCCCTTTGTCAATCATTGTTTCTCCTATGGCACAAGGGATGTGGAAACTCCCTGGATCCTCCTTCTTTGTGGGTGGCCCTGGTTAAATGAGAGCACTACAATCCCTGTTCATTTTTATTGTTTGTCTACCCTTCAATGGACTTTTTTTGGCCAGTAGCTCCTTTATATACTTGATGTAGAAAGGCATTTGCTGGAGAGCTTTAATAAATGGTATATTTACATCAAGGGATGCAAACATATCAAGGAACCTTGAGTACATTCTCCCTGCTACACCACCTTTAAGCCTGTGGGGGAAAGGTGCATATGGGTTCAACACCTCCTTTTTCTTTAGCTCTTCCTTGGATGTAAGTTGAGTTGTATAGCTTCCTTCTTCCTGGCTTTCCTTTGGGTTATTTTGGAGGTGTTCTACTCCATTCATACTCCCCTCATCACCTGTGCTTATCATTTTGCATTCTTCCCATCTCACCTTCTTTATTTCTCCTCTTGGATTCTTCTCTGTATCACTGGGGAATCCATCAGTGGGTTTGGGAATTTGTTGAGATAGATACCCTACTTGGGACTTCAATCTCTTGATGTTTTCTCCTTGGTTCTTGATATTGGCTCGCACTTCTTCCTTAAACACTTTGTTGTCTTGGATTTCTCTGCATAAGTTTTCAAGAAGAGCTTCAATCTTTGAGAGCCTATCATCTGTTGATGATGGTGGGTTGAAATTAGGTGGTTGAGAAGGTTGGTTAGATGGATATTGGTAGTATCTCTGTGAGGTATTTTGATGAGTAGCATTGTTGTTGGAGTTGAGGTTGTGGCATCTCTGATCTTGCCCTTGGTCTTGTTGGTTTCCCCATCCAAAGTTGGGGTGATTTCTCCATCCAGAGTTGTAAGTTTTGGAGTATGGATCATGGACTTGTCTAGGTAAGTTTCCAACATAGTTGGCTTGCTCCCAATCACCTTCTTCTCCTATGTTTACTCCTTCTTGAGCTGATGATGAGGTGATGGCTGCTGCAACTTGGTTCTCTTCCACCTTCTTGGTAAGATCTGCTAGCTGCTTGGTGATCATCTTGTTTTGAGCTAACAGTGCATCCATGTGGTTCAACTCCATTACTCCTCTGGTGTTACTTCTTTCAAAGGCATAGAAGTAGTCATTTTCAGCAACTGTTTCAATGACATCTATGGCTTCTTCAATGGTTTTCTTCTTGTTTAAAGAGCCTCATGATGAATGATCCACAGCCTTCTTTGACTCATAGGAAAGACCTTCATAGAAGATGTGAAGTTGAACCCACTTATTAAACATCTCTGGTGGGCATCTCCTTGTCAGGTCTTTAAATCTCTCCCATGCTTCATAAAGTGTCTCACCATCTTGTTGTCTAAAAGTTTGCACCTCAGTTCTTAGCCTATTGATCTTTTGAGGAGGGTAAAATCTTGCTAAAAACTTGTTTACCACTTCTTCCCAATTAGTTAAGCTTTCCTTTGGGAAAGATTCAAGCCATTTGGATGCCTTGTCCCTGAGTGAAAAAGGGAATAAGAGCAACCTATAAACATTTGGGTAGACTCCATTGGACTTCACTGTGTCACAAATCCTCAGGAAGGTGGTCAAATGTTGATTAGGATCTTCTTGAGCACCTCCTCCAAATGAGCAATTATTCTACACAAGAGTGATGAGCTGGGGTTTTAGCTCGAAATTGTTGGCATGTATGGTGGGCTTCTGAATGCTGCTTCCACAGTTTCCTGGATTAGGATTGATATAGGATCCTAAGACTCTCCTTTCTTTCCCTGCCCGGTTTGCATGGCCTTCTCTGACATGATTATGAGCTTTTTCTTCATGATTGTTCTCCAAATTCTCTTCCATGTTGGGTTCAAAATACTCTTCCTCTCCTTCCTTAGCACCAATAATCCTTTTCCCTCTTGCTTCTCTTCTTAGTCTCCAAAGGGTTCTTTCAGGTTCTGAATCAAAGGATGTTGAAACCCCTTCTCTTCTCCCTATCATACAACAAACAGATTGCACAACAGGAGATAAAATGAAGAAACTATTCTTGTTAGAGTAATTGTTAGTGTGAGTGATGAAAATTATCAAACAGTTAGTGGGTTAGTGAGCAAAATTATCATCAAAGGGGGAAAGAAAGAAAAAAAAAATAAAAGAGGGAGAAGGAAGTGAGGAGGAAATTAAAATAAACTAACAGAGGTTAACTGAATAAACTAAACAAAAAGAAAAATGCTCAATCTAGTGATCTTCAAACTTAATCATTGTTGATTCAAAATCAATCCCCGGCAACAGCGCCATAAACTTGATACATGAAAACTTGTCTCTCAACAAATTTTCCTTCGGCAAGTATACCGAATTGTCGTGAAGTAAAACTCACAATAGAGTGAGGTCGAATCCCACAAGGATTGACTGGTCAAGTAATTTTAGTTAGAAGAATATGCTAGTTGAGCTAAACAGAATTTAGATTGAGATGCAGAATTTAAATGACTAGGAAGTAAATAACAGAAATTAAAGTGCAGAATCTTAAATGGGGATTTGGGGTAATGAGCATGAAATTAAATGGCAGAAAGTAAAGAGAATGGGTAAGATCAGAAATGGGGAAATCATTAGGTTCAGGAGATGTTGCATTCTCCGGATCAAGTTCATTCTCATCTCTTCCTCAATCAATGCATTTATTAGTCTCCTTGGCAATCTTAAGTGATTGAATCCCAATTCCTTGGCAATCCAATCTCTCTAAGCTTGAACAATTGCCCAATTCCTTGATTTAATTGCTCATGGGAAGAGATGAAGTGTGGTCACTGATTATACTACATGTATTTCCAAATCAAAGTATTGGGAAGATTACATGTCACTATATCCGTCCAAATCCCAATTTGGTCCAACATGAGCAAGCATTTCTAGTATGATCTCCTCATCCCTTTTCCAAGGCTCAAAGGAGATCCAATTATGGAGAGTTTCTTTTCCAAGACAACTAACCAATTGAATTAAGATCGAAAGCTTTCTAGTAAGATCAAGAGAAAAGAAAGAAGAAGAAGAATGAAAACTATAATTGATCCATCAAATTACAACAGAGCTCCCTAACCCAATGAAAGGGGTTTAGTTGTTCATAGCTCTAGGAATAAAAAATGGCAGAAAAGAAGAATCCATGCTAAAAGTGCAGAAAAATAAATCTATAGAGAGTAGTGCCCAGAAGTGCCAAGCTTCTCTCTAGTTCAAAACTACTCCTATATGTACTACTCCTCATGATCTTCTAGTGAGTTCTTCAAGTCTTTGATTTGGGCTCTGGATCTTGAGTTGAAGTAGTTCTCATCTATAGTGGGCCCAGCTTGCAGAGAAATATTGATGCCAGGGTATCTTGGCTAGTTTTACTAGCCATTTTTTGTATGCTTTAGGATGGTTTCATGCATTTTCTTAGGAAATAAGCAAGTATTTGGGTGAAAATGCAATCATACCATGATTCAAGCAAACATTGTGAATTTTGAATGATTTCATGAGAATTATGCATAAATTGAATGATAAATTGGATGATGCATGATCCCATGATTAAGAGCAAGACTTTGATGCACTTTGTTTGATTGATTTCAGGCCAAAAGAAGAATAGAAGAGCCACATTAGTGGCTACATTAGTTACACTAACGTGGAAGGAAGGAAAGCCCCAACATTAGTGAGAAAAGTTAGTGGCATTAACTTTGAAGAATGAGAGCATGGAACGTTAGCAAGGAAGACCCACGTTAAGAGTCGCGTTAGCTACACTAACGTGAACTCTAACGTAGGGACAAAAGGCACCAAGCAACATTAATGGGAAAGGTGAGTCCCAATAATGCTTACGAAAGGGGTATATGCCAACGTTAGTGGAAAAAGTGAGTGCCACTAACGTTGGCGAAGCAAAAAGACCCACGTTAACAACCACGTTAACTAACTAAGTTAACGTGGTAGTTAACGTGGAAGGAAATGGAGATGCCAACGTTAGTGGAAAAAGTGAGTGCCACTAACGTTGGCGGGGCAAAAACAGACCCCCGTTAACTTCTACGTTAACTAAGTTAACGTGGTAGTTAACGTGGGCAAAAGTCCCACCTGGCAGCCTGACCATGCCTTCTTCAAACACGCATAACTTGAGCCACAAAGCTCCAAATGAAGTGATTTCAGTGGCATTGGAAATTAGTATTCCAAATCTTTCCAAGCATATATGGCACTACATGGTTGACACTAAATTTAAGGGAGAAAACCTGCCCCGAATATGCAAAGATGAACATGGTATCAACCTGTAGTAAGGCCAACTGACCTCTTCAACTTCCAAGAAATGTAACTCGAGTTGTAGAGCTCCAAATGATACGCTTCCAAAAGGGTTTGAAAGTAGACATCCAGAGCTTTCCAACAATATATAATAGTATGGAGTGGACATTGATTTTGAGCTCTAGAACCTGGAAATATTAAGCCCCTGGTCGCTAGCGTTATCGGGACTCACGTTTTACATTAACGCTAGCGACTATGCCAGCGACCCTGTCCACTTCAATGGAGCATAACTTGAGTTATAGAGATCCAATTGAGGTGATACCAGTTGCGTTAGAAAGCTGACATTTAGAGATTCCCAACAATATATAATACTCTATAGTGGGCATGAAATTGGAGCACAAACAAGAGGCATCTTTTAAGCCCCAAAAACACCAACTGGGTATCAAGTGTGACGTTAGCCACACTAACTTCAGCACTAACGCCACACATGTAGTGTTAGAGTGGCTAACGGTGGCACTAATGACTTTCACCATGGGCCTCAATTTGACCACTTCTCTTTCAAGGACCACCCAACCTCAAGGAAGCAAGCCCACAAGTGTCAGCCAATCAAGGCCACAAGAAGCATCTAGAATAGGAATTTTCATTTAATTGTAATTTGCTTTTAATTTTATTTTGTAATTTAGGAGAGCCTATATAAAGGCCTTAGTTTGTACATTCAAGCATTCTGGAATTGGGGGATGGAAGAGGGGTCTTCGGACTCCCTCCCCTCACACACTTTTCCTTCTCTTTCTTTTCTTTGTACTTTTCATTTATGAATTTGGAAGTTTCAATGTTAGTTTTAATCTTCATCTTTACTTTTCTGCACTTTCTTCTTTTCTATTTTGGTAGAGCAATGACCAACTAACTCTTTTCATTGGATTAGAGAGCTCTATTGTGATACAATGGAGCAATATTAGTTTTCATTCTTCTTCTTCTATCTTTTCTCTTGATTTTACTAGAGAGCTTTCGATCTTCATCCAATTGGGTAGTTATCTTGGAAAAGAAGCTATTCATACTTGGATCTCTTCTGAACATTGGAAGGGGAATGAAGAGATCATGCTAGAAATGCTTTCTCATGCTGGACCAAATTGGGTTTGGATGGATATTTGACTATAATCCTACCAACACTTGATTTGGGAATGCATGTGGTATAATCAGTGACCATACTTCATCTCTTCTCATGAGCAATTGACCAAGGAATTGGCTATTGATCAAGATTTTAGAGATTGAATTCCAAGGAATTGGGATCCAATCACTTAAGATTGCCAAGGAGATCAATGAATGCATTGATTGAGGAAGAAGATGAGAATGAACTTGATCCGGAGGATTGCAATATCTCTTGATCCCAATGTTCATTTTATTTTTAGTTCTTACATTTACTTTTCTTGCCATTTTACTTTTCTGCACTTTATTGCTTTCTTTACTTTTATGCCATTTACATTTCCTTGTTACTTATCACTCCAATATGATTCGTCTAACTAGGATAATCAATTAACCATTGATTGCTTAATTCGTTAATCTCTGTGGGATTCGACCTCACTCTTTTGTGAGTTATCACTTGATGACAATTCGGTATTCTTGCCGAAGGAAAATTTGATGAGAGACGAATTTTCCGTGCATCAAGTTTATGGCGCCGTTGCCGGGGATTACTTGTGATTAACAAACTGCCGGTTGATTGATTTACTAGATTAGATACTTTTCTTTTGTCTTTGTTTTCTTTTGTTTCTTTATTTTCTTTTGCTAACCAACTGTTTGTGATATTGCCTCACTGGAAATTTCCTCATCTGTGACAATGGAGATTCCAATTTCTTTTGGTGATTATTGTTTGAGACAAAGCTTTTTGCAGGAAAGAAAGAAGCATCCATCATATGGTAGTCAATCAAATTTCATGGGAAACTCTACACCACCACAGAATGATCCACTTTACTATGCTCATGGTGGGTGGGAGTATCAAAAACATGAAATGGGGTACTTTCCAGAGCCACAAAATGGTTCATATTTTGATGACTTTGAGCACTACTCAAGCTATGCTTGGGGAGATCAGAACCAAAGAAATTTCACTCATTCATACCCCATTCATCAAGAGCCATCACCTCTCAATTATACAACCTCACCTCCAAGTTTTACATGCCTAAATTCTTCATCATTTGAGTATGCCTCAGCACAAAAGTCTATCCCAAATCTATACAATTCATTTCATCATCCACAAAACTCAATCCACTACCCACAAGACTCATACCACTTTTAGAACACACAACTACAAAACAACCATTTCCATTCGCAAGCCAACCCCAACCAACCATTACAACCTACCAAATCTCCTTTAGATAGACTTGCTAGGATGGAACTCATCCTTGAAGAACTCAAATGAAGTAGAGAAGAAGATATACTCACTAGGATATAACTCCTCCTTGAAAAAACAATGAAGACAATCGAAGAGGAGAAAATAGCAGAAAGGGACCATGAAGAAAAATTGAGACAGAATGCACAACTCTATTCTGAAGAACAATTCATTAAAGAGCTGAAATCACAAAGAGAGACCACTTCACTCTCTCCAAAAACAGAGGAGTGCAATCAACGGTCAAGAACAAGGGAGGAAGTCAATCAAGGGAGTCCACACTACTCCAATGAAACAGAGAGTTGCATAGAGGGTGAGTTCATTGAACCACCAATTCAAGAAGCACTTGATGAAGAGGATGCTCCAACCATCATACAACACCCAAGTCTTGAAATCAAGGTGGTGAAGGCAATCAACATGAGCACTAAAAAGAGGATGGTGACCAAGAAAAGAAGGACAATATCCATGAAGAAGAAAAGGTCAACCAAAAGCCATCCCACCCCTACCCCAACAAGCAAGTTTACTCAAGCTAACAACAAAAGAAAGCTTGCTGGGGAGAGGCACTCTAAGCAAGGGGCATTAACTGGCTCCTCTTTCCTCTTGAGGTCATTCCTCTTAACAAACTGGAAGAAGAGGAAGAAAGTCATGAACAACATGTCAAGCTAATGACATTAAAAGAGCACTTGTTGGGAGGCAACCCAACCGTAGGTAACATTTCCTTGCTTTGCTTAGTTTACTTTCAATAATTGGGCATATGATTGCATTCTAAGTTTGGTGTTGCCATGCAACAATTTGATTTTCAATCTTCACTAGGTACTTGCAACATTCTAAATTGAGAGTGTCACACTAAGTTTGGTGTGCCACTCATCTTTCATGCAAAGTACCAAGCACACCATTTATTAATGTAATCAAAATGTCTCTGATTGTATCTCTTGTGCCTTTATTGTATCCTTAATCTTGCTTGCTGAAACACATGCATACTCACACTTCATTCTAAGACATTCATGATCCATCATAGACCCCATTACCACTGTTTTAATTATTGCTTGAGTATAAGCAAGTATTCTAAGGTTGGTGTGGGAAGGGAAAGAATAGGAGAAAAAGGGCAACAATAATGAAGATAAACTACAAGGTGGTAAAGTTCCTTTCTCCTCTTACTTATTTCCAGCACTTTAAATTGCATGATTATCTTCTATTTTCTTTGTATGCATGTGTGGTTACTCCTTGTGAATTAGCATAATTTGATATTTGATTTGTGACATGTTGCTATGATATCATGATTATCATCTTGAGTTTTACTTGTACCCAATATCTTTAAGAATGTAACAAAGAAATCATTCTTTTGAAAGGAAAATGTTGAAGAATTTTATAAATCATGGGGCAAGCAAAAGATTAAGAGGAGTGGAGGTTCTGATTGTATGATTGTGTATTGAGGTTGCATGTTTGTGAAAACTTGTATGGGGGCTCATATACAGGAAATGAAGTTTAGAGAAGTGTTATGGAATTTCTCAAACATCTATTGATCCAAGAAGTAGTAGCAAAAGAAAACAAAAGAAAAAGAAAAACAAAGAACAAGCCCAAGGCTCTGAGCATCAATTACTAGGAAAAAAAAAGAAAGAAACAAGAACTCAAAGAGTTATTGTCCTAGTTAAATGTTTGTGGTAGATTTGTATCAATGAAAGAGGCTTGAGCAAGTAAATCCTAAGGGGTGCTTCAACACCTAATACCTTAGACCAACTGGTTTGGGAGTATTGATTGAAAGCTTATCTTAAAAAGCCGCTTTGATACATGACACCTAGAGTCGAGGCCAAATCCCAAAAAGAAAGAAAAATGCTAGAAAATAAGTGCTGCTTCAAGGTGATAATCTATAAAGAGACTTCCATAATATCATTTGAATGAAAGTCCTAAGATCTAAGACTTCCAAAATGTGAGGACTAATGAGCACTGGAATCCTTGCATAAGCATACAAATTAGAGTTCACCCCACTGTCACTTATTCACTTCACCCACTAAGGCATCATAAGCAATTCTTCAATACATTCCAATTAAGAAAATTCTTTGTGCATAGTTCTTTTCTTGCTTGGGGACAAGCAAGATTTAAATTTGGTGTTGTGATGCCAGGGCATCTTGGCTAGTTTTACTAGCCATTTTTTGTATGCTTTAGGATGGTTTCATGTATTTTCTTAGGAAATAAGCAAGTATTTGGGTGAAAATGCAATCATACCATGATTCAAGCAAACATTGTGAATTTTGAATGATTTCATGAGAATTATACATAAATTGAATGATAAATTGGATGATGCATGATCCCATAATTAAGAGCAAGACTTTGATGCACTTTATTTGATTGATTTCAGGCCAAAAGAAGAAGAGAAGAGCCACATTAGTGGCTACGTTAGTTACACTAACATGGGCACTAACGTGGAAGGATGGAAAGCCCCAACGTTAGTGAGAAAAGTTAGTGGCATTAACTTTGAAGAAGGAGAGCATGGAACGTTAGCAAGGAAGACCCACGTTAAGAGTCACGTTAGCTACACTAATGTGAACTCTAACGTAGGGACAAAAGGCACCAAGCAACGTTAATGGAAAAAGGTGAGTCCCAATAACGCTTGTGAAAGGGGTATATGCCAACGTTAGTGGAAAAAGTGAGTGCCACTAACATTCGCGAAGCAAAAAGACCCACGTTAACAGCCACGTTAACTAAGTTAACGTGGTAGTTAACGTGGAAGGAAAAGGAGATGCCAACGTTAATGAAAAAAGTGAGTGCCACTAACGTTGGCGAGTCAAAAAAAGTCCCACGTTAACTTCTACGTTAACTAAATTAACGTGGTAGTTAACGTGGGCAAAAGTCCCACCTGGCAGCCTGACCATGCCTTCTTCAAACACGCATAACCTGAGCCACAAAGCTCCAAATGAGGTGATTTCAGTGGCATTGGAAAGTAGGATTCCAGAGCTTTCCAAGCATATATGGCACTACATGGTTGACACTAAATTTAAGTGAGAAAACCTGCCCCGAAAGTGCAAAGATGAACATGGTATCAACCTGTAGTAAGGCCAACTGACCTCTTCACCTTCCAAGAAGTGTAACTCGAGTTGTAGAGCTCCAAATGATGCGCTTCCAAAAGAGTTGGAAAGTAGACATCCAGAGCTTTCCAAAAATATATAATAGTATGGAGTGGACATTGATTTTAAGCTCCAGAACCTGGAAATATTAAGCCCCTGGTCGCTAGCGTTATCGGGACTCACGTTTTCCATTAACGCTAGCGACTATGCCAGCGACCCTGTCCACTTCAAAGGAGCATAACGTGATTTTTAGAGATCCAATTGAGGTGATTCTAGTTGCGTTAGAAAGCTGACATTCAGTGCTTTCCAACAATATATAATACTCTATAATGGGCATGAAATTGGAGCACAAACAAGAGGCACCTTTTAAGCCTTAAAAACACCAACTGGGTAGCAAGTGTGACGTTAGCCACACTAACTTCAGCACTAACGCCACACATGTAGCGTTAGTGTGGCTAACGGTGGCACTAATGATTTTCACCATGGGCCTCAATTTGACCACTTCTCTTTTAAGGACCACCCAACCTCAAGGAAGCAAGCCCACAAGTGTCAATCAATCAAGGCCACAAGAAGCATCTAGAATAGGAATTTTCATTTAATTGTAATTTGCATTTAATTTCATTTTGTAATTTAGGAGAGCCTATATAAAGGCCTTAGTTTGTACATTCAAGCATTCTGGAATTCGGGGATGGAAGAGGGGTCTTCGGATTCCCTCCCCTCACACACTTTTCCTTCTCTTTCTTTTCTTTGTACTTTTCATTTATGAATTTGGAAGTTTCAATGTTAGTTTTAATCTTCATCTTTACTTTTCTGCACTTTCTTCTTTTCTATTTTGGTAGAGCAATAACCAACTAACTCTTTTCATTGGGTTAGAGAGCTCTATTGTGATACAATGGAGCAATATTAGTTTTCATTCTTCTTCTTCTATCTTTTCTCTTGATTTTACTAGAGAGCTTTCAATCTTTATCTAATTGGGTAGTTATCTTGGAAAAGAAGCTATTCATACTTGGATCTCTTCTAAACGTTGGAAGAGGAATGAAGAGATCATGCTAGAAATGCTTTCTCATGCTGGACCAAATTGGGTTTGGATGGATATGTGACTATAATCCTACCAACACTTGATTTGGGAATACATGTGGTATAATCAGTGACCATACTTCATCTCTTCTCATGAGCAATTGACCAAGGAATTGGCTATTGATCAAGATTTGAGAGATTGAATTCCAAGGAATTGGGATCCAATCACTTAAGATTGCCAAGGAGATCAATGAATGCATTGATTGAGGAAGAAGATGAGAATGAACTTGATCCGGAGGATTGCAATATCTCTTGATCCCAATGTTCATTTTATTTTTAGTTCTTACATTTACTTTTCTTGCCATTTTACTTTTCTGCACTTTATTGCTTTCTTTACTTTTATGCCATTTACATTTCCTTGTTACTTATCACTCCAATATGATTTGTCTAACTAGGATAATCAATTAACCATTGATTGTTTAATCTGTTAATCTCTATGGGATTTGACCTCACTCTTTTGAGAGTTATTATTTGACGACAATTCGGTATACTTGCTGAAGGGAAATTTGTTGAGAGACGAATTTTCCGTGCATCAAATATGAATTAGGCTTGGGCATTTAATGAGATTAACGTTGAGTAACATTTTGGGTGCGAAAATGTTAGTGGCATTCACTTTTTCCACTAACGTTCCACCCTTATATACCCACGTTAATTCCAACGTTAGTAGTCTTAACGTGGCTACTAACGTTGCCTACTCAATTTTTGGGTTGCTTCTTGCTTGACTTTAGTTTCAAGTTTGATTTGTATGTGTACTGAGCCTTAAGACTTTGTTTGATTTCCTCTTTGAATTGTGAGTTTGATTCATATGATGTAGCTACCATATGCATTAGACTTCATCCTTGTTTGGCATTATGAATTGTGCACTTTTACTTTAGTGAATTGAGTTGAGCTACTTAGTCATCATGGTTCTTAAGCGAATATAATCAAATAACAAGGTATTTGTTCCTTGTTAATGCTTTGCATTTTTTTGAGTTGACTTGACTTGATTCTCATCAAGACTTGTCACTTTTTGTAACAAGCACCTTATACATGTGGTTATTTCCTAATTCCTAAGGGTGAATAAGTAGTCTCTTTTCATCATTGAATTGGTTGTTGTTGATTGTGCCATTTTCTATTCACCATGCGCTTTCACTTGCACGACTTCAATAACCAATTTCTTATATACTCAATTCACTTTAGTTGTGGTTACCTAGGTTCTTTGTGCCTTAAGCTCTGCTTATTTATTACTTGTAACCTAGGGCTACTTGATTGAGGAACATGCTATTTTATTTTGATTATGTGGTTTCTGCTTTTACCCAATCAATGTGTTGTATGTGTTCTAAATTGTGCGCACATTCAGAATATATACATTGCCTTTTTATCATACCACACACGTCTTACCTTTCCTCAATTGTTGTTTCTTTGTCTACAAAGCAACCGGAGCCCCTCGGAGCCCACCAGCTGAAGGTGGAGCCTCAAAGCCCTTCATCCCCTGGATCATGTGTATGCACAGAGGACCGTGCATTATTTAAGTGTGGGGAAGGATCGCTAACTTCAAGGGGGTAAAATTTCTTTTCTTGGACACTTTGCAACATTCTTTTTTGTTCTTTTTTCTTCAATTTTCGCAATTTTTGTTCTTGTTTGCATTTTGTTTGGTTTGGTTTGTTTGTATATATTTCTTTAATGCTTATAGAATTGTGGTAGTATATGCTTGCATGTTTCATGTTAGATTGAAGAAGTTGGTAAAACAACAAAAAATTTTCAAGAAATTTCCTTTTTGGGCATTCCATTGATTAGATTTAAAAATTATTTTTGAACTTGCTTGAGGTATCTTTTTATGGAATGTAATACCCGGTCTAACCGAAATTAATTAAATAATAAGTTAAGTAGGAGCGAATATGGTTGGAAGATTTGGCAATTGGAATTTGATGATTTAAATATGATATTTGGATTCAGTGAATTTTTCCGAGTCGGAAAACATAGTTTTCTGCGTAAAAGCGCGCAGTAGAATTTTGACCGGCAGTACCGGCTAATACCTGTCTAGTACTGCAGCTGAGAATATTGATTATGAGTAAATAAGATTAAGAAATAAGGAATTATAATTAGGGAAGGTAGAAATATTTAAAGTGCGATTTAGAGCGCTAATCTTAAAGGGTTTTATCCCAAAAATTGGGCCAACGGACAAAATAAGTGAACCGGGCCTAAGTGGGCCCAAGACCCAACATATATAAATATTAGTTATGAGCATTTCAGCTCATTTTTACCCTAAAAGGAAGGGTTGGGGCGCTGAATTGAGAAGAGAGAAGAGAAGAGAGAAGAGAAGAGAGAAAACCTAACTCTCTTTGATCTTCAAACCACCATAACATGAGCTACGGAGCTCCGATTGACGAGCCGTTTGCGGCCACACGTCGATCTTCTCATCCTCTACAATTCTATCTAAGTTTTGTGGTGAGTATTCCATTCATCTCTGCCCAGTTTTCGAAATTCTCCACTGTTACACGTTTTTGGATAGTTAGTGTTGAAATCTTGTGATTTTTGGGTGTTTAGGGATACTCCAACATGGATTCCAAGTGGGTTCTATCCCTACTTCATATAAGCTGAGGTAAGAAGTGCTCAAACCCTTGTGATTTATCATTTTTATGAGCCCTAGATTGATGTATGTATGTAATATTGGTTATGTTAGTGTATTTGGTAATGTTGGTGCACAATTGGGAGATTGGTATTGCTTGAGGAGCTTTGGTGAGGCTTGGAGCTAAGGTTGGTGAAGACTTCCAAAGAAGAGGCTCAATTGGTTTGACTACAAGAGGTACGGTTTAAGTTTCATTTAAGTACCGTGTGGTGTGATGAGAATTCCTAAGCTAGATGCCCCTAGGATTAAGTTTGGATTGTGTAAATGGTTGGTGCTAATATGCATAGTTGGTATGTAATGTGAATTAATGATTGGGTTGAGAATTGTGTGGCCTTGTATACTTGGTGTATTGAGAATTTGATGCATTGGGTAATGAGTAATGATTTGTGGTTTATGTATTTAAATTATGAAATTAGGCCGGAGGCCGTGAATTTTGGGCCGGAGGCCAGATAGAGATAAGTAAGGTAAGTTGATGTGTGCATTGTATGATGACACAAGTGATTGGATGAATTTCAGATAATGAATATATGATGATTGGGTTGGTTATTGAATAATAAGGTTTGAGGAGTTGAAGTGTGGAATTTGGTAATTTTGGGTGAAATTATGTAGATGAGGCATGCTTGATTTTGGTTGAGATATATTATGTAGTCATATATGTGATTATGATTATTGATGCCTTGATGGCATGATGATGCATGAGAGATATGTATGTTGTGATATATGCTTGAGGAATGATTAAGGTTGATTTGGGGGTGAAACCACGTGATAGTGAGTATGATATTGATTATGTATAATGATGGTTGATTGGAAATAGTATTGTTGGAAATTGGGATGAGGAAGGATGTATAACATGTTAATGTGTTTGTAATTTAGCCATTTATTTGAAATGGGTAAAAATGGTTATATGGCGGTTTTGTGAATTGTGGTAAGGTGTTAATGTATGAGTTGAGGAGGCTTGATGTTGATTTTGGTATATTTTGATTTATTTCAAAAAGTATTGAAATTGGCATGTTTTGGTTGATTTTGAAAAGAGTTGAAAATAGCTTGTTTTGAAAATGGCACTTTGTGGTTTTGTGTGAAAACATGGTTTTTGGGCATGTTTTGACGGGACATAACTTGGACTGCGGATTTCTGTTTTGTGCCAAACTTGTTTAGAAGCAAAATTGGATCCGGGATATCCATGCCGTTCGAAGAACGGGTGAAAAACGATTTAAAATTAGATAGTTATGTCTGTCGGAAGATTGGGGGTTGAATCTGTGAATTCTACAGCTTTTAACTTAGAAATATTTTAAGTAGAGTAACCCCTTGCGCGTAGGCGCACTTGGCGCGTACGCGCCGTTCTTCTGGAAGGCGCCATCCACGCGTGCGCGCCGATGCGCTGCACCCAATGCCCATCTATTTTCCCGAGAGTTGTGCCAGAATTGTGCCAGTTTTGTGCATGGGGCGCAAGAGCACCCACGCGTACGCGTGGCTGACGTGTGCGCGTCATTGTTTATCTTTCAATCTGTGCGTCCGCATGAATGACGCGTACGTGCCGATGGGTTTTTTGGCCATCCACGCGTGCGCATGGTGTACGCGTGCGCGTGGCCCTGTTTTCATGCCAAAGTTGATTTTTGAGTTTTAAAAGCCAAATCTCATACTTCTAAGCCTCCGATCTCACCTCTTATGTATTAAATCTTTATGATATGCCTAGCAAAGAGGAAGGAGCTAGGGGATGTGGTAACTTACGAATGAAGCAAGGGGAAAAATTGTGATCAATGATGATCAAAGATGATTATATGAGATATGGAGGATGACGATAGAAGTACCGTGTATGCCATGAGCCGAAGGGCTATATTTATTGATAAATGGCTGGTTCTTGATTGAACCATGAGCCGGATGGCTGAGTTATTGCCGGGTTATGGCAAAGCCATTATTGATTATGGCTGAGTATAAATGCATATATGATTAATGAACGAATGTGTTAAATGGATAATAATGGCAATTATTGAAATATGATGTGTGACCCTGGGTAGTAGGCAGTGGCGTTGTCCACTTGCTCCGTGTATGAGACGGGAAAGGATGTTTATGATAAATGAGTTTAATTATGGAGTTTTGAATGAATGTATTTGTGATACCTGGGTAGTAGTAAGGGTGGTGGTTCATCCCGCTTGCTCCAGGTTAATGTTTGAGATTTGATAACAATGATGATTGCTTTTAAACTGAACGAATGTATGTTTTGAGATCCTGGGCAGTAGCAAGGGTTATGGTTCATCCCACTTGCTCCAGGTCAGAGATTGTGACGTCTGGGTAGTAGCGGCAGTAGTGGTGAATCCACTCGCTCCAGGTTGAGCTTTTAAACACCCGCCTGGGTAGTAGCCGCAGTAGTGGTTGTTCCACTGGCTCTGGGTTGAGCGGGTAGTAGCAAGGGGATTGTAGCTCAAACCTACTTGCTCCGCAAGGGGTGTTTCTGTCCAATGTTAGCTACCAGGACATGTCGGGTTGGCTATATAACCGACAGATGATATCATCAGCCATAGGGCAGGCATACATCATTTGCATATGTTTGAATTGTTTGGGTTTGCCTATTTGTTTTGGATTTCTACATCATATATGCTACGTTACCTGATTATGTGCTACTCGTTCTACTTGTACCTTATTTGTGTATTACTTGCCTATATTGCTTGTATTTGTACAACTGAGAGGCCCCTCATGCTGGTGTCGGTGGATATTGAGGGCTGTTCTTGAATGAGATAATTTGAGCTCCCTGGGTAGACGCAGTGATGTGGTTTCACTAGCTCCAGGCGAGGGTATGATGTATTGATATAAAATTGCTGAGGCAGAACAACTGGTGATGGTTTTGTGTATGATTCTGAGTCTGATTCGTGGAAGAGTCAGCGAGTTGGGAAACACGTGAAACATAAATTAGATTCAGCATTCCCTTATGACAGTTGCCTATTCATGGATTAGCGAGAACCTAGGATAGATAATTGGTGAAGAAGTTTAGGATGCTTAGTGAGTTTTTAATGCAGTGCATTGTATTTATTTGGCACTTTTGCCGTACTGGAAACCCATGGGCCCGGGGTTCTCATTCTGCATATATCTCTTATTTTTCAGATACAGGTCCAGGTGCTCAGAAGTGAGTTGTGGGTCATCTGAGAGACAGCGAAGATCTTTATTTTCTCTACTTTGTGTTTTGCTTAGAATCTCTCCACCTTTGATTTGAAAAGATTATATTATGTATTGAACTCTTTTGAACTTGCCTATAGAGGCTCTCATGTTTCCTTTGGGAGAGATTAGGATATACTGTTATCAACTACTTTCATACTGTACCCTAGCCGACCTAAACTTCGCGGGTCGCGACTAGTAGCTATTTACTTATGTTATATATATCTATCTGTTATCTATCTCTTAATCTCCTTTATGCCTTGTCCGTATGTCGCTTTCGGCTTCACAGTTTATCTTTTTGTTGTCGAAACGTGAGTGATACGTCTTCGCAATTTTATTTCTACTCTTCTCAGGCTTCTCAAATTTACCTATATTTATATATTAAAAATCCACCTGAGAGTCGTACCACCATAATATCATTGACTTATGACATGAGCATAAGGATTTGAATATTAGGGTGTTACATGGAACATGAACAAAATACCTAGTGAGATTTGAGCCTTAATTGTGTGGATGCACATTATCAACCACAATTTTTGTTCTTGTGTGCTATACTCTTTTATTATTGTAATCTTTGATTTTCTTGAATCCTTATGTCCTATATTTATTGTTTTGAATGCATTTAGTATGATTGAGGCCATCTTTGTATTTAAGCTCACTTAACCCATATGGCCAACCTTTACATCTACCCTTGTAAACCACTTTTGAGCCTTTAATTCCCCTTTGTTCTCATTATAAGCACATCATTCACCCTAATTGAAAAACCATAATATCCATATATTGTATCTTTGATTAGCTTGGGTTTGAGTGTGTGTGTGTGTGTGTGTGTGTGTGTGTGTGTGTTAATCAAGTGTTGGGGGGATTTGTGGGAAACATTGGTAGTTAGTTATTTTGGATGTTCATTGAGAATACTTGGAAAAATGGGTAAACACTCATGCATTCTATACTTGAAACATATGCATCTCTTTTTGATGTTAAGTAAAAAAAAAGAAAAAAAAGAAAAGAAAAGAAAAGAAAAGAAATGACAATAAGAATGTAAATAAAGGATGCATATGTGGTCAAATTAGAAAAAAAAAAAGATGCATGAGTGAATGTGAGAGAAGGAAAAGAATGGGAAGTTAGGTTGTTTCTTCAGTGTAAATAGGTTAATATAGGATTAGGTGGGATACTTGAGCTAATCAAAGATCCAATATATTAGCGCACTTAACCATATTGATCCTACCCTTACCTAAGCCCCATTACAACCCACAAAAGTCCTCATGATTTTTGCATTCATTCATCAAATATTAGTTGATTGTTTGACGACTTGCAAATCTTTGAAAAACATGATTAAAGGAGGATTGAGTGATTAAACCCTACACACCGAGCGATTAGAGTGTAAACACATCCGGTGAGGGTTTCAGTTGCTCAATTCTATGTTTCCATTGCTTACCTTATATCTTCTTGCAAGTTGTTGAACTTAATTTTGAAATTTTCAAATCAATCTTTGGACATTGATCATATTGCTATATTTTCCTTGTCTTGGCCCTAAGTTCCTACTTTGGATTGATTGAAATTCTTTTGTTTTTTTTTTTTTTGCCAAACTCAATAGCAACCATAGTGTTGATATAGATAGATAGTATTTAGTATAGTTGCATACATATAGTTATTTGCATTTCATAAATTACTTACCCTCCTTATCCTTCTCCTTTGATTGTGATTAGCATGAGGACATGCTGTTGTTTAAGTGTGGAGAAATTGATGATTCCATATTTTCCGGTACATTTTGGTTTGAGTCGAATGGATTTCATCATGTAAACCCCCATTTATTCATCCAAATAGCATGATTTTGTGTTCTCTCCCTTAATCGAGCCTAAATGTGAAAACATGCTATTTTGTGCTTATTTTGATCACTTTTATCCCACTTTTATGCCATTCGATGCCATGACATGTTTGTTGAGTGATTTTAGGTCCTAGAGAAAAGTTTGGCAAGGAAAAAGTGGAAGGAAGCATGTACAAAGGGAGAAAGCATGAAGAAAACAAAGGAGAAGCACACATTGGAGTGTGCGTGTGCACAACCTAGTGTTTCTCAATCCCTGCCATTGGAGCAAACAACTTTGAGCTAAAGCCTCAATTAGTTTCTCCGATGCAATAGAATTACAAGTTTCATGGACTTCCATTAAAAGATCCTTTTTAGTTCTTAACTAAATTCTTGCAGATCTGTGATCCTGTTAAGACCAATGGAGTTGATCCCGAGGTTTATAAGCTTATGCTTTTCCCTTTTGCTATAAGAGACAAAGCTAGAAAATGGTTGGACTCTCAACCTAGAGATAGCCTGAACTCTTGGGATAAGCTGGTCATGGCTTTCTTAGCCAAATTCTTTCCTCCTCAAAAGTTGAGCAAGCTTAGAGTGGATGTTCAAGCCTTCAAGCAGAAAGAAGGTGAATCCCTCTATGAAGCTTGGGAAAGATACAAGCAACTGACTAAAAAGTGTCCTTCTGACACACTCTCAGAATGGACCATCTTGGATATATTCTATGATAGTCTGTCTGAATTGTCTAAGATGTCATTGGACCATTCTGCAGGTGGATCTATTCACCTGAAGAAAATGCCTGCAGAAGCTCAGGAACTCTTTGAAATGGTTGCAAATAACTAGTTCATGTACACCTCTGAAAGGAATCTTGTAAGTAATGGGATGCCTCAGAGGAAGGGAGTTCTTGAAATTGATGCTCTGAATGCCATATTGACTCAGAACAAACTGTTGACTCAACAAGTCAATATGATTTTTCAGAGTCTGAATGGATTGCAAAATGCATCCAACAGTACTAAAGAAGCATCTTCTAAAGAAGAAGCTTATGATCTTGAGAACCCTGCAATGGCAGAGGTGAATTACATGGGTGAAGCCTATGGAAACACCTACAATTCTTCATGGAGAAATCATCCAAATTTCTCATGGAAGGATCAACAAAGGCCTCAACAAGGCTTTAATAATGGTGGAAGAAACAGGTTTAGCAATAGTAAGCCTTTTCCATCATCCTCTCAGCAACAGACAGAGAATTCTTAGCAGATCCCCTCTGGCTTAGCAAATATAGTCTCTGATCTATCTAAGGCCAATCTAAGTTTCATGAATGAAACAAGGTCCTCCATTAGAAATTTAGAGGCACAAGTGGGCCAGCTGAGTAAAAGAGTCACTGAAACTCCTCCTAGTACTTTCCCAAGCAATACAGAAGAGAATACAAAAAGAGAGTGCAAGGCCATAACCTTACTTGGTGTGGCCGAACCTAGAGAGGAGGAGGAGGACGTGAATCCCAGTGAGGAAGACCTCATGAGACGTCCTTTGGACAAAAAGGAGTTCCCATTTGAGGAACCTAAGGAATCTGAGGCTCATCTAGAGACCATAGAGATTCCATTGAAACTACTTCTGCCATTCATGAGCTCTGATGACTATTCCTCCTCTGAAGAGGATGAAGATATTACTGAAGAGCAAGTTGTTAAGTATCTTGGAGCAATCATGAAGCTGAATGCCAAGTTATTTGGTAATGAGACTTGGGTGGATGAACCCCCCTTGCTCACCAATGAACTGAATGACTTGGTTAGGGAGACATTACCTCAAAAGAAACAGGATCCTGGTAAATTCTTAATTCCCTGTACCATAGGCACCATGACCTTTGAGAAGGCTCTGTATGACCTGGGGTCAGGCATAAACTTAATGTCACTCTCTGTAATGGAGAAACTGGGAATCTTTGAGGTATAGGCTGCCAAATTTTCATTAGAGATGGCAGACAAATCCATGAAAAAGGCTTATGGATAGGTAGAGGATGTGCTAGTAAAGGTCAAAGGCCTTTACATCCCTGCTGATTTCATAATCCTAGACACTGGAAAGGATGAGGATGAATTCATCATCCTTGGAAGACCCTTTTTAGCCACAGCAAAGGCTGTGATTGATGTGTACAGAGGAGAGTTGATCCTTTAATTGAATAAGGACTACCTTGTATTTAAAACTCAAGGATCTCCCTCTATAACTATGGAGAGGAAGCAAGGAAAGCTTCTCTCAATACAGAGTCAAACAAAGCCCCCACAGTCAAACTCTAAGTTTGGTGTTGGGAGGCCCCAACAATGCTCTAAACATTTGTGAAGCTCCATGAGAGCTCACTGTCAAGCTATTGACACTAAAGAAGCGCTTATTGGGAGGCAACCCAATTTTATTTTTCTATGTTATTTTCTTTTTTTTAGGTTGATGATCATGTGGAGTCACAAAAAAAACTGCAAAAATTAAAGAAAAATAAAAAATAGCACACCTTAGAGGAGAAATTTACTGGCGTTTAAACACCAGTAAGGGTAGCAGCATGGGTGTTTAATGCCCAATCTGACACCATTATGGGCGTTAAACGCCAGAAAGAAGCACCAGACTGGCGTTAAACGCCAGAAAGAAGCAACAAACTGGCGTTAAACACCAGAAACAGGTTGCAGCTTGGCGTTTAACGCCAGGATAGGAATAAAAGCTGGCATTTAATGCCAGAAACAAGCAGCAGTCTGGCGTTAAACGCCAGGACTGCACAATAAGGGCGTTTTGCACGCCTAAATGGGGCAGCGATGAGAAGTCCTTGACCCATCAGGATCTATGGACCCTACAGGATCCCCACCTACCCCACCTCTCTCTCTCTCTCCCTCACACATCTCTATAACTCTCTACACCAAATAACCCTCACCAATCACAGCCATCTCTCTTTCCCTATAAATACCCCTCTTCACTCCTTCATTTTCACACTTCAAAATCACCTTACACCACCTTGGCCGAACCACATACCACCCTCCATCTCCTCCATTTTCTTTTTCTTCCCGTTCTTTCTTTCTTCCTTTGCTCGAGGACGAGCAAACATTTTAAGTTTGGTGTGGTAAAAGCATTGCTTTTTGTTTTTCCATAACCATTTATGGCACCTAAGGCTGGAGAAACCTCTAGAAAGAGGAAAGGGAAGACAAAAGCTTCCACCTCCGAGTCATGGGAGATGGAGAGATTCATCTCAAAGGTCCATCAAGACCACTTCTATGAAGTTGTAGCCAAGAAAAAGGTGATCCCTATGCAATTCAGTTGGAATTGTCATAGAGGAAGACATCTTCATTGAAGAGGACAAGCCCATCACCAAAAAGAGGATAGAGCAAACAAGAGAGCCCACTCATGGACCTCAACAAGAGCATGAGGAATTCCCTCATCAAGAAATCCCTGAGATGCCTCAAGGGATCCATTTTCCTCCAGACAACTATTGGGAGCAACTAAGGATAGGAGCACCAAAAGCACTAAGGATGGAGCAACAAAGGCAAGGAAGAGAAATAGAGGAGCTTAGGCATTCCATTGGATCTTCAAGAGGAAGAACTAGCTGCCATCACTAAGGTGGACCCATTCTTTAATTTCCTTGTTCTTATTTTTCTATTTTCAAATTTGATGCTTTATGTGTTATCCATGTTTGTGTCTTTATTACATGATCATTAGTGTCTAGTGTCTATGTCTTAAAACTATGAATAATTCCATGAATCCTTCACCTCACTTAAATGAAAAATGTGCTTAATTACAAAAGTACAAGTACTTGGATTTCAAATTTTATCTTGAAATTAGTTTAATTATTTTGATGTGGTGGCAATACTTTTTGTTCTCTGAATGAATGCTTGAACAGTGCATATTTTTTATAGTGAAAGTTATTAATGTTAAAATTGTTGGCTCTTGAAAGAATGATGAACAAAGAGAAATGTTATTGATAATCTGAAAAATTATGAAATTGATTCTTGAAGCAAGAAAAAGTAGTGAAAAATAAAAAAATGGCAAAAAAAAGAGAGAAAGACAAAGAAAAAGCAAACAGAAAAAGCCAATAGCCCTTTAAACCAAAAGGCAAGGGTAAAAAGGATCCAAGGCTTTGAGCATTAATGGATAGAAGGGCCCAAGGAAATAAAATCCAGGCCTTAGCGGCTAAATCAAGCTGTCCCTAACCATGTGCTTGTGTCATGAAGGTCCAAGTGAAAAGCTTGAGACTGAGTGGTTAAAGTCGTGATCCAAAGCAAAAAGAGTGTGCTTAAGAACTTTGGACACCTCTAACTGGGGACTTTAGCAAAGCTGAGTCACAATCTAAAAAGGTTCACCCAGTTATGTGTCTGTGGCATTTATATATCCGGTGATAATACTGGAAAACAAAGTGCTTAGGGCCACGACCAAGACTCATAAGGTAGCTGTGTTCAAGAATCAACATACTAAACTAGGAGAATCAATAACACTATCCAAAATTCTGAGTTCCTATAGATGCCAATCATTCTAAATTTCAAAGTATAAAGTGAGAAGCCAAAACTGTTCAGAAGCAAAAAGCTACTAGCCCCACTCATCTAATTGGGACTAAGTTTCATTGATATTGTGAGATTCATTGTATATTCTCTTCTTTTTATCCTATTTGATTTTCAGTTGCTTGGGGACAAGCAACAATTTAAGTTTAGTGTTGTGATGAGCGGATAATTTATACGCTTTTTAGCATTGTTTTTAGGTAGTTTTTATTATGATTTAGTAGTTTTTAGTATATTTTTATTATTTTTTAAGAAAAATTCACATTTCTGGACTTTACTATGAGTTTGTGTGTTTTTCTGTGATTTCAGGTATTTTCTGGCTGAAATTGAGGGACCTGAGCAAAAATCTGATTCAGAGGCTGAAGAAAGACTGCTGATGTTGGTAGATTCTGACCTTCCTGCACTCGAAATAGATTGTTTGGAGCTACAGAAGTCCAAATGATGCGCTCTCAATTGCGTTGGAAACTAGACATTTAGGGCTTTCTAGCAATATATAATAGTCCATACTTTTCTCGAGTTTAGACGACGCAAACTGGCGTTCAACGCCAGCTTTCTGCCCTATTCTAGCATTAAACGCTAGAATCAAGTTGCAAGCTAGAGTCAAATGCCAGAAACAAGTTACAAACTGGCGTTTAACTCCAAAGAAGGCCTCTACATGTGAAAGCTTCAATGCTCAGCCCAAACACACACCAAATGTGCCCGGAAGTGAATTTCTGCATCATTTACTTATTTGTGTAAACCCTAGTAACTAGTCTAGTATAAATAGGACTTTTTACTATTGTATTTACATCTTTTGATCATTTTTTGATCTCTTGATCACATTTTTGGGGCTGGCCATTCGGCCATCCTAGACCATTATCACTTATTGATGCCAGGGCATCTAGGCCAGTTTCGCTGACCTTTTCTTTACTGTTTTAGGGTAGTTTTATGCATTTTCTTAGTGAATAAGGCAAGTTTTAGATGAAATTACACTTACACCTAGATTCAAGCAACTTTTGTGAACTTTGCACAATTTCATGAGTATTTTGCTAGCATTGCATGATAAATTGATGATGCATAATCTCATGACTTTGGCTAGAGCTTTGATGCACTTTAATTGCTTGTTTTCAGGGCAAAGGAAGCAAGGAAGAACCACGTTAGTATTCACGTTAACCTAGTTAACATGAACACTAACAAGGAATGGTAAAGCTTGCAACGTTAATGAGAAAAGTGATCACCAATAACGCCTGCGAAGCCATCCAAAGCTCACGTTACTTGCCACGTTAACTAAGTTAACGTGGTAGTTAACGTAGAAGAAAAAGAGAACTCCAAAGATAAGAAAAAACGTGAACACCAATAACATTTTTCTCCAACGTTAGAGGTAAAAGTGAATGCCACTAACGTTGAAAAACTTGGCAATGATCCACGTTAAGAGTTACGTTAACTTAGTTAACTTGAACTCTAACGTGGAAGAGAAGAACAAAAGCCAACGTTAGTGACACTCACTTTTGTCACTAACGTTGGACCACTAGCATTGCCTACGTTAACTTTCACATTAAGACCATTAACGTGAAAGTTAACGTGGAGTTGAGATCAAAGAGCCAATGTTAGTGACACTCACTTTTGTCACTAACGTTGGAAGGTGGCATCACTACTACGTTAAGAACCACGTTAACTTAGTTAACGTGTGTTCCAACGTGGAAGAATGTGGCATTTGGAGCGTTAGTGACAAAGGTGAGTGTCACTAATGCTCTCGAAGGTGGATCACACCTACGTTAAGAGTCACGTTAGCTATACTAACGTGGACTCTAACGTAGGAACATAGGGGCACTAAGCAACGTTAATGGGAAAAGTGATTCCCATTAACATGTGCGAAGGGGTATAAGCCAACGTTATTGGGAAAAATGAGTTCCAATAACGTTAGCCAAGTTTTGAGAAAGCAACGTTAGTGGTCACGTTAAGACCACTAACGTTGGATTTAACGTGGATATATGAGGTTGGAACGTTAGTGGAAAAAGTGAATGCCACTAATGTTCTCGAACCCACAATGGCAATCAACGTTAAATCTCACTAAATACCCAAGGCCTAATTCATATTTTTCTGCAAGTTGGGCCCACTAAAGATGATAATTGCTTCAACTCAAGATCCAAAGCCCACATCCAAGACTTGAAGAACTCACTAGAAGATCAAGAGGAGTAGTATAAATAGGAGTAGTTTTGAACTATAGAAAGGGGGGGCACTTTTAGGAACTACTCTCTATAGATTTATTTTTCTGCACTTTTAGCATGGATTCTTCTTTTCTGTCATTTTTCATTCCTAGAGATATGAACAACTAAACCCCTTTCATTGGGTTAGGGAGCTCTGTTGTAATTTGATAGATCAATTATAGTTTTCATTCTTCTTCTTCTTTCTTTTCTCTTGATCTTACTAGAAAGCTTTCGATCTTAATTCAATTGGTTAGTTGTCTTGGAAAAGAAACTCTCCATAATTGGATCTCCTTTGAGCCGTGGAAAAGGGATGAGGAGATCATGCTAGAAATGCTTTCTCATGTTGGACCAAATTGGGGTTTGGGCGGATATAGTGACATGTAATCCTCCCAACACTTTGATTTTGAAATACATGTGGTATAATCAGTGACCACACTTCATCTCTTTTCATGAGTAATTAAATCAAGGAATTGGGAAATTGTTCAAGCTTAGAGAGATTGGATTGCCAAGGAATTGGGATCCAATCACTTAAGATTGCCAAGGAGATCAATGAATGCATTGTTTGAGGAAGAGATGAGAATGAACTTAATCCGGAGAATGCAACATCTTCTGAACCCAATGATTACCCCATTTCTGATCTTACCCATTCTCTTTACTTTCTGCCATTTATTTTCATGCTCATTACCCCAAATCCCCATTTAAGATTCTGCACTTTAATTTCTGTTATTTACTTTCCAGTCATTTAAATTTCTGCAAGTTCCCAATCTAAATTCTGTTTAGCTCAACTAGCATATTCTTCTAACTAAAGTTGTTTGACCAATCAATCCTTGTGGGATTCGACCTCACTCAATTGTGAGTTTTACTTGACGACAATTCGGTATACTTGCCGAAGGAAAATTTATTGAGAGATAAGTTTTCATGTATCAAGTTTATGGCGCCGTTGCCGGGGATTGATTTTGAATCAACAATGATTAAGTTTGAAGATCCCTAGATTGAGCATTTTTCTTTTTTTTTAGTTTATTCAGTTAACCTCTTTTAGTTTATTTTAATTTCCTCCTCACTCCCTTCTCCCTCTTTTATTTTTTTTCGTTCTTTCCCCCTTTGATGACAATTCTGCTCACTAACCCACTAACTGTTTGATAATTTGCATCACTTACACTAACAATTACTCTAACAAGAATAGTTTCTTCATTCTATCTCCTGTTGTACAATTTGTCTGTTGTATGACAGGGAGAAGAGAAAGAGTGTCAACATCCTTCGATTCAGAACCTGAAAGGACTCTTTGGAGACGAAGAAGGGAAGCAAGAGGGAAAATAATTATTGGTACTGAGGAAGAGGAAGAGTACTTTGAACCCAACATGGAAGAGAATTTGGGAAACAATCAGGAAGAAGAAGCTCACAACCATGCTTGAGAAGGCCCTGCAAACTGTGCTGGGCAAGAAATGAGAGTTCTAGGCTCTTACATCAATCCTAATCCAGGGAACTGTGGAAGTAGCATTGAAAAGCCTACCATACATGCCAACAACTTCGAACTAAAACCCCAGCTCATCACCCTTGTTCAGAACAATTGTTCATTTGGAGGAAGTGCTCAAGAAGACCCCAATCAGCATCTAACCACCTTCCTGAAAATCTGTGACACTGTGAAGTCTAATGGAGTCCATCCGGATGTCTATAGGCTACTCTTGTTCCCTTTTTCACTCAGGGACAAGGCATCCAAATGGCTTGAATCCTTCCCAAAGGAGAGCTTAACAAATTGGGAAGATGTGGTGAATAAATTTTTGGCAAGATTCTACCCTCCTCAAAGAATCAACAGGATGAGAGCTGAGGTGCAAACTTTCAGGCAACAAGATGGTGAGACTCTCTATGAAGCATGGGAGAGGTTCAAAGACTTAACAAGAAGATGTCCACCAGATATGTTCAATGAATGGGTTCAACTTCACATTTTCTATGAAGGTCTTTCCTATGAGTCAAAGAAGGCTGTGGATCATTCATCAGGAGGCTCTCTAAACAAGAAGAAAACCATTGAAGAAGCTATAGATGTCATTGAGACAGTTGCTGAGAATGACTACTTCTATGCCTCTGAAAGAAGTAACACTAGAGGAGTAATGGAGCTGAACCACATGGATACATTGCTAGCTCAAAATAAGATGATCACCAAGCAGCTAGCAGATCTTACTAAGAAGGTGGAGGAAAACCAAGTTGCAGCAGCCATCACTTCATCACCAGTTCAAAAAGGAGTGAACATAAGAGAAAAAAGTGACTGGGAGCAAGCCAACTATGTTGGAAACTCACCTAGACAAGTCCATGATCCATACTCCAAAACTTACAACTCTGGATAGAGAAATCACCCCAACTTTGGATGGGGAACCCAAAAGACCAAGGGCAAGATCAGAGACGCCACAACCTCAATTCCAACAACAATGCAACTCATCAACACACTTCACAGAGATCTTACCAACATCCATCTAACCAACCTTCTCAACCACCTAATCTCAACCCACCATCATTAATAGATGATAGGCTCTCAAAGATTGAGGCTCTACTTGAAAACTTATGCAGAGAAGTCCAAGAAAATAAGGTGTTTAAGGAAGAAGTGCGAGCCAATATCAAGAACCAAGGAGAAAACATCAAGAGATTGGAGTCCCAAGTAGGGTATCTATCTCAACAAATTCCCAAATCCACTGATGGATTCCCCAGTGATACAGAGAAGAATCCAAGAGGAGAAACAAAGAAAGTGAGATGGGAAGAATACAAAATGATAACCACAAGTGATGAGGGGAGTATGAATGAAGTAGAACACTTCCAAAATAATCAAAGGGAAAGCCAGGAGGAAGGAAGTTATACACCCCAACCTACATCCAAGGAAGAGCTGAACAAGAAGGAGATATTGAACCCATATGCACCTTTTCCCCATAGGCTTAAAGGTGGTGTAGCAGGGAGAATGTATTCAAGGTTCCTTGATATGTTTGCATCTCTTGATGTAAATATACCATTCATTAAAGCCCTCCAGTAAATGCCTTTCTACATCAAGTATATAAAGGAGCTACTAGCCAGAAAAAGTCCATTGAAGGGTGGATAAACAATAAAGATGAACAGGGATTACAGTGCTCTCATTCAACTAGGGCCACCCACAAAGAAGGAGGATCCAGGGAGTTTCCACATTCCTTGTGCCATAGGAGAAGCAATGATTGACAAAGGGCTTTGTGACTTGGGAGCAAGCATCAACTTAATGCACCTTTCCCTCATGAAGAAGCTCCAAATCAATGAATTAACTCCTACTGATGTAATTATCAGATTGGCTGACAAAACTCAAAAACAAGCAATAGGAGTGGTTGAAAATGTGCTGGTGAAGGTTGGGAGCTACTATCTTCCCACAAATTTTGTTGTTTTGCAAATGGATGAGAATCCTATCTACCCCATCATTCTAGGACGGCCATTCCTAGCCACAGCTAGAGCACTCATAGACGTAGAGCAAGGAAAGTTGGTACTGAGAATACATGATGAGCAGCTCACTTTTAATGTTTTCAACCTCACACAAGAAGCAAGTCAAGAAAACAAAGCATCAAGAGAAGAACATGATGAGGCACTGATACAAGAAACAAGCAGTGAAGCACAAGCAACACAACTGGAAATCTCATGGGTTGGGAAGCCACACATTCAAGAAGAACCACATCCAAAGGTGATCCAAAGGGAACCAGAACCACCAGAGTCATGCAAAGTCAACAACAAGGATCCCTTAGAGAAAGAATCTATAGAAAGCAAGACAGCATCAATGGGAACAAGGAGAAAAGTACCCAGAAGATGGAGAAACAAGAAGATCCTTACAGAGGATTTCTCCTCTGGAGATGAAGTGATCTCTACATACTTTCCATCTATACCACCTCACCTCCCCACCATTCCATCTCAGCTGCCTCCTGTGTACACCATCAACAAAATCATGTCCTTAGAGCATATGGAGCTTATCAACAAGGCCAATGGACATAGGTTCACTGCAAAGGGGAGAACACTTCAAGCACTATCAACCACCTTGACAAGGACCAAACATCAAGCTAATGACGTTAAAGAAGCGCTCCATGGGAGGCAGCCCATGTTCTATACCCTATCTCTTAATTTTCTAATAGTAGTAATAAGGCAAATTTCATGGATTGTTAAATCAATTTTGATAACCAATATAAGACTCCTTTACATGCAGTGTATAGTACACGATAAGTTTGGTGTTCAAGGAACACCAAGTGAGCTTGAACATACTTTATGAGATAAAATTCTTTTACCCCAAACTTGTTGCATCATATGATCACAAACAAGTTTGGTGTATCACGTTGCATGCAAAAGGGGGGTTGAGTTGTTGATTGATTTGTATTCATGGAAAGCATTTAACCATTTAAAAATAAAAGAAAAATAGATATTTTTTGTTATCTAGCTCACACTATAAATTTTCCCACCAAAAATTTCAATTAACCATTTGCAATTCTTCTTCGTGTATAGGGAATCAAAGAGGGCATTGATGGTACTTGATAGGACAATTGAGGAAGGGAGATTTGGCCACTACACCAAGGGAATTTCACACTTGTCTTCATGGGGAATGTCCTTGGAAATGTTGCCATGCAACATTGGGAATGGATAAGTTTGAAGACCGAACCAAGACCCCCATAAAGGAGGTGATCCTTGTGCTCATTCAATCCCAAAACCCCAACCGTCCACTATCAAACAACACCATCAATCCACACCCTTCAATCAGTTGCTATCTTCCTATATAAACCCCTTCACACAACCTCTCCGTACACACTTCAAATTCTCACCCTTCCTACTTCCTTCTTTTGGGCATACACACTTCATCCTCCACCAAAGGCTTCATATACACCCTCCTAGCCATCTTGAGAATAGCCAACACATCAATAATCTTGCATGGCATCATCAAGCTCTAAGAGGCAAAATGGAAAGGAAACCATAGAGCATCCTCCTTTTGATGAAAAGCGATTTAGAACCTTTCATCATGCACTCCAGTACGAGTGGATGGCTGATAAGGAAATCATTTATGAACTAGGCTTCCAAGTCACAAAAACCGAGTGTCCAGAAATCACAAAGAAGGTGGAGCAACGCCGATGGGAGCTCCTCACCGATCCGATCACAAGGGTGAATGCAACTCTAGTAAGAGAGTTTTATGCGAATGCAGTTAGGCAGGACAAGGCGGATGACTCATACACAAGTTTCGTGAGAGGAGTCATGGTGGATTTTAGTCCCATGACCATCATGAGAGTGTTGAAATTGCAAAGCATACCCTTTGCAGAGGAGAGCTATCACTCGAGAATGGACAAAAATCCCAATTATGACCAAATTATACAGGATATATGTGTGCAAGGAGAAGATTGGGAAAGAGGCCCCAAGAGGAAGCCCAAATTTATAAAAAGAGGAGATCTCCTCCCTAAGGCTAAAGGTTGGTTCGAAATTGTAAGGAGATCCATCCTCCCAGCCGGAAACATCTCAGAGGTAAACCTCAAGAGAGCAATGATGGTGCAATGTCTAATGAAGGGAGAAGAGATCATGGCTCATGAACTCATACCCCAAGGCATTCGAAAGCTTGCTGAAAAGATCGATTCTGGAGGAAAGTTGGGTTATCCCAGCACTATTTTTCGACTTTGCAAACTGGCTAGGGTGATATTTGAGGATGAAAACCCTGAGTGGATAAAGGTTGGTATCCCAATCATTTATCGTCGGATGCATGCTGCTGCAGCTCCACTACCTCCATGAAGGGTACGAAAGAGGCCAGCCCATCAAGCTGAAGAAGAACAGCATCCACAGGAGCAAACCCCAGCCACCTTAAGCATGCACCAATTGCAAGAGGCTATTGATACCTTATCTAGGCAATGCATAGAAAATCAAGGGGCACAAAGGGAATTTCAAATGCAATCAATGAATCACCAAGAGGAATCACTTGCTAGATGGATGAATCAGCAAGGGGAATGGAGACTCAAGTAATCAAGGAGAATCCCAAGGAAGCAGAAGAATATGAGCATGCCAACAAGTGAAAGGTGGTGAAGTTCCTTCTTAGTTTATTTTTTTTTTCAAAGCTTTAAATAAGAAAAATCATGTATGAAATAGAACATGCTTCCATGAGTTGTTTAGGACTTTCAATTCTACATTTAAGTTTCATTGCTGAGGTTAAATGTGCTAGCTTAATGTCTTGAGTGTTCAACTTCACCTTCCTTACTTGTATGCTTGTCTCTTTAGGTTAATCAAAAAGAAAATGTTATGAAAAGAACAAGAGTGGAGTTATTTTATGAAGTGCATTTTGAATGTTGTGGTAGGTTGATTAATAAGCTAAGTTGGTTCACCAAAGAAGGAAAGAAAGAAACTATCTATCCAAAGTCCTATGTTTGAGACACACCCTTTAAGACTAGCTAAACAATATGATCCCAATAAGAAAAGAGAAAGAGCAATAAAAGTGAAAAGGAAAAAAACACAATAAGAAACAATGCTAGGCATCAAGGGTATCAAAACTAAGGCATATGTCTGTGGTGTTTATGTACAAAGGATATACTTGAATGAATAAGCTCTTAGGGGTGCATTATCGCTTTGTAACTTGCATTAACTAATCCAGGATTATCAGCTGAAAGTCCACTATCAAGAGTAACCTTTGATACAAAACACTTAGTAACCCAAAGAGGTGCTGGACACGAAGGTCTCAAGAAGGGAAAAATAACAAACCATATGCCTGTGGTGTGTATGTATGAGGGAAAGAGACTTGAGGGAGTAAGTCCTTAGGGGTGTCTTAACACCTAGCACCTTAAAACCAACTGGTTTGGGAGTGTTGGCTGAAAGCTTATCATAAAGAGTCGCCCTTTTACAAAGCACTTAGCAAAAAGAAAAATAACTTTGAAAAAGAAGGAAGGATCAATAAGAAAGAAGCCTCAAAGGATTCAATCAAGAAGGTGACTAAGGATTTGATAAAGGCTTGAAACCTAGAAGGAAAGAACCTAAGTTGCTATGCATGAAACCCCATAAACCAAGAATGCTATTTCTATCTTATCTTCTTGTTAGTTCATTTCATTCTTCTTATGCTTTAGTACTTGCTTAGGGACAAGCAAGCTTTAAGTTTGGTGTTGTGATGCCAGGGCATCTAGGCCAGTTTCACTGACCTTTTCTTTACTATTTTAGGGTAGTTTCATGCATTTTCTTAGTGAATAAGGCAAGTTTTAGATGAAATTACACTTACACCTAGATTCAAGCAACTTTTGTGAACTTTTCACAATTTCATGAGTATTTTGCTAGAATTGAATGATAAATTGATGATGCATAATCTCATGACTTTGGCTAGAGCTTTGATGCACTTTAATTGCTTGTTTTCAGGGCAAAGGAAGCAAGGAAGAACCACGTTAGTATTCACGTTAACCTAGTTAACGTTAACACTAACGTGGAATGGTAAAGCTTGCAACGTTAATGAGAAAAGTGATCACCAATAATGCCTGCGAAGCCATCCAAAGCTCACGTTACTTGCCACGTTAACTAAGTTAACGTGGTAGTTAACGTAGAAGAAAAAGAGAACTCCAACGTTAAGAGAAAACGTGAACACCAATAACATTTTTCTCCAAGGTTAGTGGTAAAAGTGAACGCCACTAACGTTGAGAAACATGGCAATGATCCACGTTAAGAGTCACGTTAACTTAGTTAACGTGAACTCTAACGTGGAAGAGAAGAACAAAAGCCAACGTTAGTGACACTCACTTTTGTCACTAACATTGGACCACTAGCATTGCCTACGTTAACTTTCACGTTAAGACCATTAACGTGAAAGTTAACGTGGAGTTGAGATCAAAGAGTCAACGTTAGTCACACTCACTTTTGTCACTAACGTTGGAAGGTGGCATCACTACTACGTTAAGAACCACGTTAACTTAGTTAACGTGAGTTCCAACGTGGAAGAATGTGGCATTTGGAGCGTTAGTGACAAAGGTGAGTGTCACTAACGCTCTCGAAGGTGGATCACACCTACGTTAAGAGTCACGTTAGCTATACTAACATGGACTCTAACGTAGGAACATAGGGGCACTAAGCAACATTAATGGGAAAAGTGATTCCCATTAACGTGTGCGAAGGGGTATAAGCCAACGTTATTGGGAAAAGTGAGTCCCAATAACGTTAGCCAAGTTTTGAGAAAGCAACGTTAGTGGTCACGTTAAGACCACTAACATTGGATTTAACGTGGATATATGAGGTTGGAACGTTAGTGGAAAAAGTGAATGCCACTAACGTTCTCGAACCCACAATGGCAATCAACGTTAAAGCTCACTAAATACACAAGGCCTAATTCATATTTCTCTGCAAGTTGGGCCCACTAAAGATGAGAACTGCTTCAACTCAAGATCCAAAGCCCACATCCAAGACTTGAAGAACTCACTAGAAGATCAAGAGGAGTAGTATAAATAGGAGTAGTTTTGAACTATAGAAAGGGGGGCACTTCAAGGAACTACTTTCTATATATTTATTTTTCTGCACTTTTAGTATGGATTCTTCTTTTCTGTCATTTTTCATTCCTAGAGATATGAAAACTAAACCCCTTTCATTGGGTTAGGGAGCTCTGTTGTAATTTGATGGATCAATTATAGTTTTCATTCTTCTTCTTCTTTCTTTTCTCTTGATCTTACTAGAAAGCTTTCGATCTTAATTCAATTGGTTAGTTGTCTTGGAAAAGAAACTCTCCATAATTGGATCTCCTTTGAGCCTTGGAAAAGGGATGAGGAGATCATGTTAGAAATGCTTTCTCATGTTGGACCAAATTGGGGTCTGGGCGGATATAGTGACATGTAATCCTCCCAACACTTTGATTTGGAAATACATGTGGTATAATCAGTGACCACACTTCATCTCTTCCCATGAGAAATTAAATCAAGGAATTGGGCAATTGTTCAAGCTTAGAGAGATTGGATTGCCAAGGAATTGGAATCCAATCACTTAAGATTGCCAAGGAGATCAATGAATGCATTGATTGAGGAAGAGATGAGAATGAACTTGATCCGGAGAATGCAACATCTCATGAACCCAATGATTTCCCCATTTCTGATCTTACCCATTCTCTTTACTTTCTGCCATTTATTTTTGTGCTCATTACCCCAAATCGCCATTTAAGATTCTGCACTTTAATTTCTGTTATTTACTTCCCAGTCATTTAAATTTCTGCATCTCAATCTAAATTCTGTTTAGCTCAACTAGCATATTCTTCTAACTAAAATTGCTTGACCAATCAATCCTTGTGGGATTTGACCTCACTCTATATTGAGTTTTACTTGACTATAATTTGGTATACTTACTGATGACTGGTCATCATATACCCATTTTTCAAGCTAATTTCACTTGTTTTATTAGTCTTTATGCACTTTCTTGCATCCTAAGTAAGTGATTTGGAGTGAAAATGCATAACTTCTCTAAATCAAACAACCACCATGAAATTAATGTTAACTCATAAGGTTTAAGCTGAATTTAATTGATTTTTAATTGATTTATAAGCCTTGTGAATTTAGTGATACTTTGAGTGGTTGTTTTGGTTTATTGTAGGTGAAGAAAAGAAGAAAAGAGGAAGCGTGGCTTAAGAAAGCGTGGCCCAAGGAGAAAAAAGCGTGGCCCAAGGAGAAAAAGGCGTGGCGCATGAAGGAGGAGTGCAAGCATTGCCCTACACAAGGGCACACTCCCCTCTAGGAGGGCAACATAAGGAAACAAGGCTTGAGAGGCAACACTGCCCTGCCCACGACAAGGGCAGAGCATAAATCTGTGCCTTGGATCAAGAAGATCAAAAACACTGCCCTGCCCTCCTCAAGGGCAATATCAGGCCTTCATGGAAAATAAATCAAAGGAAAAAGCCTACCAATGCTTGCCACAAGAATCGAACATGGCACCATGAGGAAGTAAGGAATTAAGCCTCACTTTGGTACCAAGAGAACCAAGGAAAATAGGTAGCGTGCGCGTCACCCAAGTCTCGAACACGGAGCTTCAGCCTTGGCACATTGCCCTGCCCTCCGCAAGGGCAGGGCAGCATTTTGTTGTGGCACGGCCAGCGCACCAAACTGGCGCACCAAGGCATCACTCGGCAGCACCAGCAGCACGCACAGGCACCATTCTGGCGCACCAAAAATTTCTGCCCTGCCCTCCACAAGGGCAGGGCAGCATCCTGCAGCACCAACTCGTCCAACTCGCACGCACCAAGGCCGCACGCATCATTTTCTGCCCTGCCCTCCACAAGGGCAGGGCAGCCTCTTGGAAGCAATTTTTCATGGGCCAAAAATTGAATTAAAAATCCAATTTAATTCATTTCTTCACCAAATCAAAAGCCCATCCAAATCCCAAGATCCAAGAATAGAAAGTGTATAAATAGGAGCTAGTTTGATGTAATTAGGACCTTGGACTTGATTTTTGAACTTTGAACTTTTGGCTTTGAGCTTTGAATATTCACTTTTATTTTGCAACTTTTTCTTTGAGAGACTTCACCGAAGTTTCTGAGAATTTGGGAGGAGAATTGATCTCTCTTCTTCCTGGTTCTTGCTTGGGCATTTTTACTTTTCTTGTTTGAGTCTTGGGTGTTAAGAATTGAGGAAATTCTGTCTCAATCTCCACTCAAGAGCTCTTTAATTTCTCTTCTGCATAATTGAGTTCATTTACATTCCCTTTACTACTTCTTCTTTAATTTCTTGTTAATTGCTTTGAGAATTTAGATCAGGGAAGGCAATTGAGATCTAGGCTTTGCTACCTGATGTGCGGAAAACGATCCGACACAAAACTCACCGGCAAGTGTACCGGGACGCATCAAGTAATAATAACTCACATGAGTGAGGTCGATCCCACAGGGATTAAAGGATTGAGCAATTTTAGTTTAGTGGTTGATTTAGTCAAGCGAATTAAGTTTTGGTTGAGTGGTTTGTATTTAACAGAAGCTAAATTGCTTGGAATGTAAAGGGAGAGGGGTAGAATTGCAGAAATTAAAAGAAACTGAAAGTAAAAGGACTGAATCTTAAAGAGCAAGAAATTAAATGACTGAATCTTAAAGTGCAAGAAATTTAAATTGCAGAAACTTAAAGTGCAAGAAATATAAATGGCTTGAATATAAAAGGGATTTGAGGACAGAGATTTCAGAATTTAAGCAAGAGAAATTGAATTGCAACAATCAATAGAGCAGAAATTGAATTAGAAACAATTAGAACTCAAACAGTGAGGAAATTAGGTGCAGCAAAGGTTCACAGAAGAACTAAAAGTAAATTGGGATCTCAGGACTCCAGAGACTAGGTAGCAAAGCCTAGATCTCAATTGCCTTCCCGGATCCAAGTTCACAAAGCAATTGACAAGAAATAGAAGGAGAAGCAGTAAAGGAAATGTGTTTGAATTCAATTATGCAGAAATGAAATCAAAGAGATTTTGAATGGAGATTGAGACAGAATTTCTTCAATTCTTCACACCCAAAACTCAAAACAAGAAAAGTAAAAGTGCCCAAGCAAGAACGAGGAAGAAGAGAGATCAATTCTCCTCCCCAATTCTCTAAAATCTCAGTGAAGTCACCAAGAGAAGTTTCAACAGCTCCAAATAAAAGCAAAGGTTCAAAGGAAAATTCAAAGTTCAAAAGCAAAGCAAAAGGTCCTAATTACATCAAACTAGCTCCTATTTATACACTTTCCATTCTTGGATCTTAGGATTTGGATGGGCTTTTGATTTGGTGAAGAAATGAATTTTATTGGATCTTTAATCTAATTTTAGCCCATGAAGGATTGCTTCCAGGAGGCTGCCCTGCCCTTGCGGAGGGCAGGGCAGAAAATTGATGCGGCTGCCCCATGGTGCGTGCGCGTGGTGCGAGCTTGGTGTGCAGGATGCTGCCCTGCCCTCGCGGAGGGCAGGGCAGAAAAATTTGGTGCGCCAGATTGGTGCCTTGGGGCGCTGCTGGTGCTGCCGAATGATGCCCTTGGTGCGCCAGGTTGGTGCGCCTGTGTGCCACATCAAAAATGCTGCCCTGCCCTCGCAGAGGGCAGGGCAGTGTTTCCAAACTGAAGTCCCGCGTTCGAGACATGGCTGAAACACACGCTACTTATTTTCCTTGGCTTTCTTGGCACCATAATCAAGCCTAGTTCCTTGCTTCTTCATTGTTCCGTGTTCGACTCTTGTGGCATGCAATGGTGGGCTTTTTCTTTGAATTTTTCCTTTTAGAGAGCCCGATACTGCCCTTGTGGAGGGCAGGGCAAGGTTTTTCCTTCCTTTGATCCAAGGCACCATTTTGTGCTCTGCCCTTGTCGTGGGCAGGGCAGAGTTGCCTCTTCTTGGCTTGCTCCCTTATGTTGCCCTCCTAGAGGGTAGTGTGCCCTTGTGGAGGGCAATGCTTGCTTCCTCCATTCATGCGGCACACTTTTCCTTCCTTTGGCCACGTTTTCTTAGGCCACGCTTTTCCTTTTTTTTCTTTTCTTCACCTACAATAAACCAAAACAACCACTCAAAGTATCACTAAATTCAAGAGGCTTATAAATCAATTAAAATTCAATTAAATTTAGCTTAAACCTCATGAGTTAACATTAATTTCATGGTGGTTGTTTGATTTAAAGAAGTTATGCATTTTCATTCCAAATCACTTACTTAGGATGCAAGAAAGTGCATAAAGACTAACAAAACAAGTGAAATTAGCTTGAAAAATGGGTATATGATGACTTGTCATCACAACACCAAACTTAAATCTTGCTTGTCCCCAAGCAAGCATCAAAACTGAGAGAAATTGAAATGAACAAGAAAAGAACACATATCCTTATTAGGCATATAGCAGAACTTGATTTATGGGGTCTTTATGCAGACAATGATAACTCAAGTTATTGTTTGCTATTACATAATATACATTTTTCATCAAAGGCTTGCTAATCTTGCTGTTATAAGACTTACTCCCTTGCTAACTTTTTTTTTTCTTATAATGCTTAACAAGCTTATTCTTTTGGAGGTTTGGTGTCTAATGTTGCAGTAGTAGCCTTTGGCTTTGTTGTTTTCTTTCTTTTACTCAACATCTTTCCACCACAGACACATGGCTCACTATTTCTTCCTAGGATCATTGATGCCCAGCATCTCTTTGGATAACTAAATGTTCTGTATCTAAGTTGCTCTTTATTGTGGACTTTCAATTGGCCATCCCAAATCAGTTGATCTAAGTGACCGGGTTTTAAAATACCCCTCAGAATTTACTCATCCAAGCATATCTTAGTACAAGAACACCACAGGCATATGTCCTAGGGTCCAAGCTATTGGTGTCCAACCTTTATTCTTTGTTTTTCTTGCCACTTTGGCTTTTTCTTCTTCCTTTTCTTTCTGTTTTTGTTCTTGTTCTCAAGGGCTTTTTATTTATTGATGAGGATCTTTATAACAGCAAGCTAACTTACACTTGAATGAAAATGATATTATGCAGCAATTATTTCATGAGTTATGCATTTAATCAAACACATACACCACCATTAACTTACATTCTACTTATGCAACATTGGATATTTACTTTTCAATTCAAACAATTCTCTTTTATTCAAGCATATGGGAAATAAAACAAAATTAAAGCTAAGTGATGAATGACAAGCATTATGCAGATCATTTCTCTAGCTACTTATTGAACAAAGGAAAGTACAAGAAAATGAAATAAAAAGGAAATAAACAGTGGAGGCATATCATGTTTCAGACATGCTTCTCCTTATTGAAAGAGTGAAAGAAGGGGAATGAAAGAACTTTGCCACCTTCTATTGGTCGTGGCTGCTGCTTGATTCTCCCTTTTTCTTCTTTCTCTTCCCTAGCTTGGAATAATCTCGGATCTCTTCACCAGGACATCTTCTACCCCAGACAGAATCTAAGAGTTCTGAGAGCCCAACATCTTCCAATCTTTTAAAGGTTGCCTCCGTATAGTGACGAGACCTTGCTTGTTGCTTGGCTCCAAATTCAGGGCATTGCTCAAATGGCTTGATTTGAGGATTGAGTGTTGGCAAATTATGGGTCAAGTACTCCAACCTTGCTTGCATGTTTTCATCATTCTCCATTCTTTGCGCATATCTAACTTCTCCCATGGTGTGATGAATATTCTTCCATTGATACAGGTTGTGACTATATTCCCCTGCTTTAGCTTGACTAAAGTACAGCTTGTCATACGATTCTTTGAATTCTTTGTATTGCTCTTTTTGTCCTTTAAGAATCTGTGCTTGAAATTCTTGCTGCTGAGTCATCATTTGCTGTTGCCATCTCTCTTGCTTCTCCTCCATTTGACGCTGCCAAGCTTCTCTCTCCTCTTTATCTTTCAGATATTGCTCCCTAAACTCTGGATGGGGCTCTAGATATTGCTCTTGGCGCCCCAGATTATGCTCGTGTTGAGTCTGCATGAGTTGTTGAGATAGCTCTTCTATTGCTCTGTGTAGCTGGCTCATGTCTATGGCATCATGAGCTTGATTTCGTCCTTCCTCTCTTTGTGATCTCCTTTGCCTGGGGGCTACCACCCCCTCTGGATCATCTTCTTCATTTATTCCTTCCATACTCTTCTTAGTGATCCCTTTTCCCTTTTTCACTTTTTCTGTGTCCTCATCTTCAAAGATTACTCCAGCTTTGTCACATAGCCTGAGGATGGTACTTGGATGTCCAAGACCACTTGATTTGCTTGTGCTATTGGCCATCTCTTGAATACTGTCGGCTATGAGTTGTGCGAGGTTGATCTCACCTCCATGCAAGATGCAGTATGTCAAGAGTGCTCGTTTGATTGTGACCCAAGAGGCGTTTCTAGTAGGAAGGATAGATCTCCTCACTATTTCATACCATCCCTTAGCCACAGGAGTGAGATTTATCCTCCTCAAGTGACTTGGAATTCCCTTTGAATCTCTTTCCCAATCTGTATTCTCCACACATAACCCCTGCAAGATCTCATCAGGATTGTTTTCCATCTGCAATCTGGTTTCATAACTGGGCTCTGCATAAGTTATGGTTCTCAACTTGAGGGCCCTTGTGATGGCAGCTGGGCTAAAACTCACTTCAACTCCTCTGACATAACTTGTGTAAGGAGCACTATCTTTGTTTTCTTTTACAGCATTTGCATAGAACTCCCTGATCATGACTGCACTGATGTCAACAAGAGGAGCACATAAAAGTTACCACCTTCTTTCTTTAGTGATTTGCCTCATGATGGGGTATTCCCCGTCTTTCAACTCAAGGCCTTTCTCAAAAATGACATTCTTTGTGTAACAACCCTGGTTTTCGAGTACGCGAGATCTTTTCTGAAAGTACAGAGAACTCCGGAGGATTAGTAAAGGGAGAAGCTCTGATATATTATCAAGTACCTCAATCCTAATTGTCATTATGTCATCTTTAAGCTAGAACCTTTTATGAGGCAAGCTCGATAATGCAGTTACGAAGAACATAGTTTTTGAACCGTATCGGTTAGGAGTTTTGATCCGGTTTTTCGTAGATAGTCTCAGTTGGACGAACTGGACTCGATTCATGAGAGAAGAGAGATAATAGGGTAATATTATCATTATATTAGTAATAAAAGTTTCTTGAATGATATTATAATGTTACCGGGTCAGTTTTAGTTAAAAACAAAAAATCAGTTTAACCGGGTTTACGGTTTACTGGTGCAGCTTAGCACCAGCACTCTCTGATGACTTTAGCAATGCTAAGGCCTCATTATTCATGTTTTATTCTCATAATAAATATGTTACTAGTGTCATTTATGCTAGTAGCTCAGAAAATAATTTTTAGAGATGTTTTTGCAAGTGTTCCGATACACCTAGTTTTAGTAGTTATACACCTGAGATATTTTAATATTATTTTAATCCACCTCCAAGCCAACCAATCACAACTCACCCTACATCCCCAAAACCCCCAAGGCTGCCTCATTTGCTCATTGTGGCCGAAAATCACCAAGAGAAAAAGGAGAGAAAGTTCTTGGTTCATAAATCTTCAAAGCTTGATTTCTTCTGAACTAAAACTCAAATCAAAACTTCGATTTCACCAAAATGATCCTCTCTTCTTCCTCTACATAACCATGTGAATTATCAAGGCTGGAAATAAGGTGAGATGGCTGTCTCCCTCCCTCTTCAATTCGGTTTCAAGGAAACATGGGTAAATATGTGTTTTCTTGATGTGTTTTAGGAGGAAAAAGTGCTTAAGGACCACCTGAAAGTTTGATTGAATTAGGAGCAGCAAAACCAGGTAGGGTGTCAAGAAATTAATCTTGATTATTTGTGTTTGATTTGTGTGAAAGTTGTATAAATTGGCTGTGCTAAAAATTGGTTGCATATATGATTGATTCTTGGTGAAAATTTGGTGAAATTTTGATGAAATTTGATGAAATTCAAGCTTTATGTTCATGTTCTTGGAGGAGCTGGAAAAACGAAACCCTAGGCTTAAATTGAGGTTCAATTTTTGATGAAATCATGTAGAAAAGATGGGGTTTTAGTGGCTGATAATTTATTATGAATTTTGGTAAAAATCCGTTGCTGAAAAGATTGAAAAACGGGTGAAAACAGAGAAAGAATCTGAAGAATTTATGAAGAACACGAAGAACACTTTGAGTGTGGTGAAGAACAATGAAGAACACCTTTTTGATTCATAAAAGGGCAAGGAAGTAATTATTTTGGTGTCTGAGGGGTTATTTCGTAATTTCTGAAAGTTAGGGTGGTATAAGTAGAAATATTAAAAGTTACCGGGGTAAAAAGTGAATTTTAAAGGTTAAAGGTTAAAGTAAAGTTAATTTTCGAAAATATATTAATAAATAATAATAATAATAAAATATTAAATAATAATATTTAATTAAAAATAATATTTTAATAAAAATAATAAAATAATGCAGAAAAGGCAGTTTTCTGTAAAAGCTTTAGAAAGACAACTTTAAGTGCAGAATCTCATAATTACCTTCATAAAACACTTAGGGAGTGGTAATAACATGTTAGTGAGGAAAAGATAAAGAAAAGATAAAAGTTGAAGAAAAGATAAGAATCGAAGAAAAAGTCTGTAAAGTTTTAATAACAGAAGAACAGACAGAGACTAGCGAACGAACTAGGGCAACATAGTTAGTCCTCGAGTTGCGACTAGGGTTAGGTATTATATGAAAAGTTAAACTGTTTCAGTATAGACTTAATGAACCTATACTTGGGACAGGCTAACTATTCATACCGAAATTTACATAAGCTTTAAATACATATGTTAAGCAGAGAAACCAGAGCAGAGTAAAGAAACACAGAGAACAGAGTAACCAGAGCAGAATAGAGGGATACAGAGAAAAGAGTAATCTGAGCCAAGTAAAAAGACATAGAGAAGAGAGTAATGTGACAAAGAGAAATGGTTTGAGTTAAGATGTAAAAGTAAAAGCTGTAGAGTTTGTATGGCGTGATTGAACAGAGAAAGAAAGAGTTACAGCATAAGAATGTGAAAGTGATGATGAATAATGAGAATGTTGATGAATGATGATAATGAGAATGATTATGTAAGAATCTGCTGCAGAGAGGCAGTCAGATAGATGGTGGTACGACCACTGAGAACGCTTTCCTGGGATACCTTGCTATAATGCTTTGCTGTAAGACAGAGGTTGCTTACAGAGGTATCAAGATGAATGTGCTCCTGTAAGACAGAGGTTGCTTACAGTGAGTGTGTTGTGGCTCCTGTAAGACAGAGGTTGCTTACAGTGAGTGTGTTGTTGCTCCTGTAAGACAGAGGTTGCTTACAGTGAGTATGTTGTTGCTCCTGTAAGACAGAGGTTGCTTATAGTGAGTCTGTTAGGCGTATATCGGCTAATAAGTTTCGCCCTGCAAGACAAAGGTTGCTTGCAGTGGATATTTCCAACAGGAAAGCCTTATCCAGACAGAGGTTGTTGGGTAACGTCGGGAGCGGGTATGTAACCGACAAATGAGCTCATTACCTGCACTAGGGCTAGACATGCATCATTCTTGTCTGCGCATCATTCTCTGTTGCACTCCTTTCTGTGTGTGATCTATTTCTTGGTGTTTGTCTGCTTGTATGCTATTTCTATGTTTTATTTTCTTGTATTCTTTTGTTTGTGTTCTGCTTTCTATTGCCTCTACTTTCTCTTTCTATCTTTATCTTTTGGTTACTGCTTCGCTATATTCTATTATTCGTCTGCTAATCGACCCCAAATAAATGAATATAACTAATAACCCCGACCCTACTAAGAACTCCCCAGTTCTTACCCCTTTTCTCTCCCTTCCACCTCCAGATGGAAGCATGAGTACCCTTCCGTAGTTCGCTGATGACCGTTCGTAAAGAGAATTCCGCTCTAGGTAGTCTTCTGAGTCTAGGGTGAATCTCTTTATCTATGTATATGTATATACTGTGAGACCAGCCAACGTCTGCACCCCGCTCGTATGCGCACTTTAACCTGAATCCTGTGTACGAGACTCCCGTTGTGTGGCTACTTGATGAGGTACCAGAGGGACGTCCTATGGCAATGTCTGATCGTGCAGAGGAATAGCAGATAATATCCTACCTTTGGTGAAGTTCACTTGACTTGAGTTTTTGAAGACTTAGAACGTACTTTCCCTCGCTTTAGTAGTTTAGAGGGACTAGGCGAGTATAGAGTCTAGGCTAGCATGGGTGCCAGCTTAGGGACTTCTTGAACAGGTCAGTACCTGGGATGTTGTATATATATATATATATATATATATATGTATATAGATATTATTTAGCTATATCTAGGGGTGTTCTAACTAAAGGTCTATACTCTAATAAAGGCTGGATCACTAAATCTTGTTAGCTGCTTGTGATGTATTTATGTGTGGTTGTTTATAACTGTTTTATCTGTTATTATTTGTGAATTGATTATAAATGATTATGTTTATTAATCCAAACGTTTTCAGAAAAAAAATACACCTCACAAATTAACAACGCTTTTAACAACGAATCAGGCTCATATGATAAATAATAGATAATAACTAGAAAGACAAATTGGTAGCGCTCAGTTTCCGGTGTGTCCTAGGCGTACCGAAAATTGGGTCGTTACAATTTGGTATCAGAGCAGTTCGTTCCCAGTAGAGCCTGGGGAGTGGACTGACTATGCTTCATTGCATACTCTGCTTGTGTGTCTCATGCTGTTAGGGTATCTTTAAGATACATTGGGCATGAATGTCTATGAGTGCTCATTTTGGGAATGTTCACACTTGACTTGAAGTGTTAAGAATGATCACCTTAATACTGATTGTTTGGTGCGGATAAGACCTCAATGACTGTGAATAGGCATGGTTTAACCGAGTTCCGAACGACAAATTCGTGTCAGGCACAACTATTCTTATAGCTGTTATGATCTCCATGGCCATGGCTATGTGATATTTAGATGCTGTAAGGAACGAACTGATATCTTCGTCAGGATGGCTTGAAGGAAATAGATTGCTTGAAGATGGATTCTTGCATATGGCTGAAATTTTGAGGGCAAAATTTTCTTTTAGGAGGGTAGAATGTAACAACCCTGGTTTTCGAGTACGCGAGATCTTTTCTGAAAGTACAGAGAACTCCGGAGGATTAGTAAAGGGAGAAGCTCTGATATATTATCAAGTACCTCAATCCTAATTGTCATTATGTCATCTTTAAGCTAGAACCTTTTATGAGGCAAGCTCGATAATGCAGTTACGAAGAACATAGTTTTTGAACCGTATCGGTTAGGAGTTTTGATCCGGTTTTTCGTAGATAGTCTCAGTTGGATGAACTGGACTCGATTCATGAGAGAAGAGAGATAATAGGGTAATATTATCATTATATTAGTAATAAAAGTTTCTTGAATGATATTATAAGGTTACCGGGTCAGTTTTAGTTAAAAACAGAAAATCAGTTTAACCGGGTTTACGGTTTACTGGTGCAGCTTAGCACCAGCACTCTCTGATGACTTTAGCAATGCCAAGGCCTCATTATTCATGTTTTATTCTCATAATAAATATGTTACTAGTGTCATTTATGCTAGTAGCTCAGAAAATAATTTTTAGAGATGTTTTTGCAAGTGTTCCGATACACCTAGTTTTAGTAGTTATACACCTGAGATATTTTAATATTATTTTAATCCACCTCCAAGCCAACCAATCACAACTCACCCTACACCCCCAAAACCCCCAAGGCTGCCTCATTTGCTCATTGTGGCCGAAAATCACCAAGAGAAAAGGAGAGAAAGTTCTTGGTTCATAAATCTTCAAAGCTTGATTTCTTCTGAACTAAAACTCAAATCAAAACTTCGATTTCACCAAAATGATCCTCTCTTCTTCCTCTACATAACCATGTGAATTATCAAGGCTGGAAATAAGGTGAGATGGCTGTCTCCCTCCCTCTTCAATTCGGTTTCAAGGAAACATGGGTAAATATGTGTTTTCTTGATGTGTTTTAGGAGGAAAAAGTGCTTAAGGACCACCTGAAAGTTTGATTGAATTAGGAGCAGCAAAACCAGGTAGGGTGTCACGAAATTAATCTTGATTATTTGTGTTTGATTTGTGTGAAAGTTGTATAAATTGGCTGTGCTAAAAATTGGTTGCATATATGATTGATTCTTGGTGAAAATTTGGTGAAATTTTGATGAAATTTGATGAAATTCAAGCTTTATGTTCATGTTCTTGGAGCAGCTGGAAAAACGAAACCCTAGGCTTAAATTGAGGTTCAATTTGTGATGAAATCATGTAGAAAAGATGGGGTTTTAGTGGCTGATAATTTATTATGAATTTTGGTAAAAATCGGTTGCTGAAAAGATTGAAAAACGGGTGAAAACAGAGAAAGAATCTGAAGAATTTATGAAGAACACGAAGAACACTTTGAGTGTGGTGAAGAACAATGAAGAACACCTTTTTGATTCATAAAAGGGCAAGGAAGTAATTATTTTGGTGTCTGAGGGGTTATTTCGTAATTTCTGAAAGTTAGGGTGGTAAAAGTAGAAATATTAAAAGTTACCGGGGTAAAAAGTGAATTTTAAAGGTTAAAGGTTAAAGTAAAGTTAATTTTCGAAAATATATTAATAAAATAATAAATAATAATAAAATATTAAATAATAATATTTAATTAAAAATAATATTTTAATAAAAATAATAAAATAATGCAGAAAAGGCAGTTTTCTGTAAAAGCTTTAGAAAGACAACTTTAAGTGCAGAATCTCATAATTACCTTCATAAAACACTTAGGGAGTGGTAATAACATGTTAGTGAGGAAAAGATAAAGAAAAGATAAAAGTTGAAGAAAAGATAAGAATCGAAGAAAAAGTCTGTAAAGTTTTAATAACAGAAGAACAGACAGAGACTAGCGAATGAACTAGGGCAACATAGTTAGTCCTCGAGTTGCGACTAGGGTTAGGTATTATATGAAAAGTTAAACTGTTTCAGTATAGACTTAATGAACCTATACTTGGGACAGGCTAACTATTCATACCGAAATTTACATAAGCTTTAAATACATATGTTAAGCAGAGAAACCAGAGCAGAGTAAAGAAACACAGAGAACAGAGTAACCAGAGCAGAATAGAGGGATACAGAGAAAAGAGTAATCTGAGCCAAGTAAAAAGACATAGAGAAGAGAGTAATGTGACAAAGAGAAATGGTTTGAGTTAAGATGTAAAAGTAAAAGCTGTAGAGTTTGTATGGCGTGATTGAACAGAGAAAGAAAGAGTTACAGCATAAGAATGTGAAAGTGATGATGAATAATGAGAATATTGATGAATGATGATAATGAGAATGATTATGTAAGAATCTGCTGCAGAGAGTGATGAGCGGATAATTTATACGCTTTTTGGCATTATTTTTACATAGTTTTTAGTAAGTTTAAGCTACTTTTAGGGATGTTTTCATTAGTTTTTATGTTAAATTCACATTTCTGGACTTTACTATGAGTTTGTGTGTTTTTCTGTGATTTCAGGTAAATTCTGACTGAAATTGAGGGATTTGAGCAAAACTCTGAAAAAGGCTGACAAAAGGACTGCTGATGCTGTTGGATTCTGACCTCCCTGCACTCGAAATGGATTTTCTGGAGCTACAGAACTCCAAATGGCGCTCTCTCAACGGCGTTGGAAAGTAGACATCCAGGGCTTTCCAGCAATATATAATAGTCCATACTTTATTCGAAGAATGACGACGTAACTTGGCGTTGAACGCCAAGTACACACTCCTTTCTGGAGTTAAACGCCAGAAAAACGTCATGATCCGGAGTTGAACGCCCAAAACACATCATAACTCGAAATTCAACTCCAAGAGATGCCTCTACACGTGGATTGATCAAGCTCAGCCCAAGCACACACCAAGTGGGCCCCGGAAGTGGATTTATGCATCAATTACTTACTCATGTAAACCCTAGTAGCTAGTCTAGTATATATAGGACCTCTTACTATTGTATTAGACATCCTGGATTGTATTCTTCTATCCTGTGATCACGTTTAGGGGGCTGGCCATTCGGCCATGCCTGGACCCTTTGCTTATGTATTTTCAACGGTGGAGTTTCTGCACACCATAGATTAAGGGTGTGGAGCTCTGCTGTACCTCAAAGATTAATGAAATTCTATCTTCTTTTATTCAAATCTCTCTTATTCTTATTCCAAGATATTCATTCGTACTCAAGAATATGATGAATGTGATGAGTTAATAACCCTCATCATCATTCTCACTTATGAACGCGCGTGATTGACAACCACTTACGTTCTACATGCAACACAGGCTTGAATGTGTATCTCTTAGATTCCCCAACAGAATCTTCGTGGTATAAGCTAGATAGATGGCGGCATTTATCTGGATCCGGAAAGTCCAACCTTGTCTGTGGTGTTCCGAGTAGGATCCTGGGAATCCGAAAAGTCTTACCTTGTCTGTGGTATTCCAAGTAGGATTCCGTTCATGAATGACTGTGACGTGCTTCAAACTTTAACCTGCTGGGCGTTAGTGACAAACGCAAAAGAGGGATTCTATTCCAGTAGGAGCGGGAACCAACCGGTGATTGGCCGTACTGTGACAGAGTGCGTGCATTAGCTTTCACTGCGAGGATGGGATGTAGCTATCAACCATGGGTGATGCCTCCAGACTGGTTAGCTGTGCGAGTGACAGCCGCACAGGTTATTTCCCCGAGAGGAATGAAAGTAGCCACAGCTGATAGTGAACCCCTATACAAAGCTTGCCATGGAAAGGAGTAAGAAGGATTGAGTAGAAGCAGTGGGAGAGCAGGCGTCCGAGAGCTCTGCAGCATCTCCATTCCGCTTATCTGAAATTCCTACCAATGAATCTACATAAGTATTTCTATCCTTTTTATTATTCCTTTTATTTATTATTTAATCCAATAAAATATCATGTTTAAATTCGCCTGACTGAGATTTGCAAGGTGACCATAGCTTGCTTCATACCAACAATCTCTGTGGATTCGACCCTTACTCACGTAAGGTTATTACTTGGACGACCCAGTACACTTGCTGGTTAGTTGAACGGAGTTGTGAATTCCAATAAAGAAAACCTCACACAGGTGCTGCCCCTTAGAAGCCTTCATCTCAAAATAATTAGAACATGGCAGTGCCATAAATAAGCTTTCATTCAAAATCCAAGAAACATATAATGTGATCACAATTTCGTTCACCAAGTTTTTGGCGCCGTTGCCGGGGATTGTTCGAGTATGGACAACTGACGGTTCATCTTGTTGCTCAGATTAGGTAATTTTCTTTTCAAAAATCTTTTTCAAAATTTTTATTTTATTTTTTCGTTTTTCCAAAAACATTTTTCGAAAAAAAAATAAAAATAATAAAAATACAAAAAAATAAGAAAATCATAAAAATCAAAAAATATTTTGTGTTCTTGTTTGAGTCTTGAGTCAATTTTTAAGTTTGGTGTCAATTGCATGCTTTTAAAATTTTTCTTGCATTTTTTTGAAAATTCATGCATTCATAGTGTTCTTCATGATCTTCAAGTTGTTCTTGATAAGTCCTCTTGTTTGATCTTGATGATTTCTTGTTTTGTGTTGTTTGTTGTTTTTCATGTGCATTTTTGCATTCATATTTTCCATGCATTAAAAATTTCTAAGTTTGGTGTCTTGCATGATTTCTTTGCATTAAAAATTTTTCAAAATTATGTTCTTGATGTTCATCATGATCTTCAAAGTGTTCTTGGTGTTCATCTTGACATTCATAGCATTCTTGCATGCATCTTGTGTCTTGATCTAAAATTTTCATGTTTTGGGTCATTTTTGTGTTTTTCTTTAAAAATTTAAAAATCAAAAATATCTTTTCCTTATTTCCCTCCAAAAATTTCGAAATTTTGGGTTGACTTGGTCAAATATTTTCAAAATTAGTTGTTTCTTACAAGTCAAGTCAAAATTTCAATTTTAAAAAAAAAAATCTTTTCTTTTCAAAATCTTTTTCAAAAATCATATCTTTTTCATTCTTTTATAATTTTCAAAAATTTCAAAAACTATTTTTCAAAATATTTTCAAAATCTTTTTCTTATCTTTACATGTAATTTTCGAAAATTCACTAATAATTAATGTGATTGGTTCAAAAATTTGAAGTTTGTTACTTTCTTGTTAAGAAAGGTTCAATCTTTAAGTTCTAGAATCTTATCTTGTAGTTTCTTGTTAGTGAAGTAAATAATTTCAAAAATTTTAAATTAAATCTTTTTTTATCTTTTATTTTATCTTTTTCAAAAATTTTATCATTTTTCAAAATTTTGATTTTAAAATATCTTATCTAACTTCCTATCTTCTTATCTTTTTCAAAATTTGATTTCAAATCTTTTTCAATCAACTAACTAACTTTTTGTTCGTTTCTTAACCACCTAACTACTTCTCTCTCTTCTATTTTCGAAAATATCTCCCTCCTTTTTCAAAAATTCTTTTTAATTAATTAATTGTTTCATGTTTTAATTTTAATTACATTTTATCTTTAATTTTCGAAAATCACTAACCATCTTTTCAAATTTATTTTCGAATTCTTCCTTCTCTTCTCCTCTTCTATTTAATTAATTAATTACTAACACTTCTCTTCACCTCTCTTCCTCCATAAATCCGAAACCTTCCATCCCCATTCTTCTACCCCTTTCTTCTTCTACTAACATAAAGGAATCTCTATACTGTGACATAGAGGATTCCTCTTTCTATTCTTGTTCTCTTCTCTTTTTATATGAGCAGGAACAGGGATAAAGGCACTCTTGTTGAAGTTGATCCAGAACCTGAAAGGACTCTGAAGAGAAGATTAAGAGAAGCTAAATTACAACAACCCAAAAACATCTTTAAGAGAAACAACCTTTCAGAAATTTTCGAACAAGAGAAGGACATGGCAGAAGAAAATAATAATAATAATGCAAGAAGAATGCTTGGAGACTTCACAAAGCCAACGTCCAAGTTTGATGGAAGAAGCATCTCCATTCCTGCCATTGGAGCCAATGATTTTGAGCTTAAGCCTCAACTAGTTGCTTTAATGCAACAAAACTGCAAGTTTTATGGACTTCCATCTGAAGATTCCTATCAGTTTTTAACTGAGTTCTTGCAGATCTGTGACACTGTTAAGACAAATGGAGTTAATCCTGAAGTCTACAGACTCTTGCTTTTCCCTTTTGCTGTAAGAGACAGAGCTAGAGTATGGTTGGATTCACAACCCAAGGATAGCCTGGACTCATGGGATAAGCTTGTCACTGCATTCTTAGATAAGTTCTTTCCTCCTCAAAAGCTGAGCAAGCTGAGAGTGGATGTTCAAACCTTCAAACAAAAAGATGGTGAATCCCTCTATGAAGCTTGGGAAAGATACAAGCAGCTGACCAAGAGATGTCCATCTGACATGTTTTCAGAATGGACCATATTGGATATATTCTATTATGGTCTCTCTGAGTTTTCGAAAATGTCATTGGATCATTCTGCAGGTGGATCTATTCACCTGAAGAAAACGCCTGAAGAGGCTCAAGAACTCATTGACATGGTTGCAAACAACCAGTTTATGTACACCTCTGAGAGGAATTCCGTGAATAATGGGATATCTCAGAAGAAAGGAGTTCTTGAAATTGATGCTCTGAATGCCATACTGGCTCAGAACAAGGTGTTGACTCAACAGGTCAGCATGATCTCTCAAAATCTGAATGGATTGCAACATGCATCCAACAGTACTAGAGAGGCAGCTTCTGAAGAAGCTTATGATCCTGAAAACCCTGCCATGGCAGAGGTTAATTACTTAGGTGAACCTTATGGAAACACCTATAACTCATCATGGAGAAATCATCCTAATTTCTCCTGGAAGGATCAACAAAAACCTCAACAAGGTTTTAATAATGGTGGACGCAATAGGCTGGGCAATAGCAAGCCATATCCATCATCTTCTCAGCAACAGACAGAGAACTCTGAACAAAATAATTCTAATTTAGCTAACATAGTCTCTGATCTGTCAAAGGCCACTTTCAGTTTCATGAATGAAACCAGATCCTCCATTAGAAACTTGGAGGCACAAGTGGGCCAGCTGAGTAAGAAAGTTATTGAAACTCCTCCCAGTACTCTCCCAAGCAATACAGAAGAAAATCCAAAAGGAGAGTGCAAGGCCATTGATTTAATCAAAATGGCCGAATGCACCAAGGAGGAGGAGGACGAAAATCCCAGTGAGGAAGACCTCCTGGGACGTTCCTCAAGCAAGAAGGAGTTTCCTATTAAGGATCCTGAGGAATATGAGGCTCATCAAGAGACCATAGAGATTCCTTTAAATCTCCTTCTGCCATTCATGAGCTCTGAAGAATATTCATCCTCTGAAGAGAATGAAGATGTGACTGGAGAGCAAGTTGCTCAATACTTAGGAGCTATCATGAAGCTGAATGCCAAGCTGTTTGGTAATGAGACTTGGGAAAGTGAAACTCCCTTGCTCATTAGTGAACTAGATACTTGGATTCAGAGAACTCTACCTCAAAAGAAACAAGATCCTGGCAAGTTCTTAATACCTTGCACCATTGGCACCATGAGCTTTGAAAAAGCTCTATGTGATCTTGGGTCAGGGATAAATCTTATGCCACTCTCTGTGATGGAGAAGCTGGGAATCATTGAGGTACAACCTGCCTTGTTCTCATTACAATTGGCAGATAAGTCCATAAGACAAGCTTATGGAATAGTAGAGGACGTGCTAGTAAGGGTTGAAGGCCTTTACATCCCTACTGATTTCATAATCCTAGACACTAGGAAGGAAGATGATGAATGCATCATCCTAGGAAGACCTTTCCTAGCCACAGCAGGAGCTGTGATAGATGTCAACAGAGGTGAGTTAGTCCTTCAATTGAATGGGGATTACCTTGTGTTTCAGGCACATGGCCATCCCTCTGTGACAAAAGAGAGTAAGCTTGAAAAGCTTCTCTCAGTTCAGAGTCAAGAAGAGCCCACACAGTCAAACTCTAAGTTTGGTGTTGTGAAGCCACAACCAAACTCTAAGTTTGGTGTCCAAACCCCATATCCAAACTCTAAGTTTGGTGTTGGGAATACCACACTTAAGTTGATCTGATCACCTTGTGGCTCCATGAGAGCCACTGTCAAGCTACTGACATTAAAGAAGCGCTTGTTGGGAGGCAACCCAATTTTATTTATCTAATTTTATTTTATTTTGTTTCTTTGTTATTTTTATGTTTAATTAGGTACATGATCATGAGGAGCCACGAAAAAATCAAAAAAATTAAAAACAGAGTCAAAAACAGAAGAAAAAAAAATTTTCACCCTGGAGGACGCACGGGCTGGCGTTCAACGCCCAGAAGGTGCATCTCGCCGGCGTTCAACGCTAGAACAGAGCACCATTCTGGCACTGAACGCCCAAAACAAGCAACAACCTGGCGTTAAACGCCAGGATGGTGCACAGAGAGGACAAACTGGCGCTGAACGCCAGGAACAAGCATGAAACTGGCGTTCAACGCCAGAAACATGCATTACATGGGCGTTGAACGCCCAGAACATGCACCAATGGGCGTTTGAACGCCAGAATGGTGTGCAAAGGCATTTTACATGCCTATTTGGTGCAGGAATGGTATTTCTTGACACCTCAGGATCTGTGAACCTCACAGGATCCCCACCTACCTCGCCCTATCTCTCTATATTCATGGTCATCCCTTCTGTTTTTCATTCACCACTCACCCTTTCCCATAAACCCCACTCACCTTCAAAATTCAAAATTCTTTCCCACCCAATCCCACCCATATAGCCGAATCCTTCTCCACTCACTCACCTCCATTTTTCTTCTTCTTCTTCTTCTCTTCTTTCTTCTTCTCTTGCTCGAGGGCGAGCAATATTTTAAGTTTGGTGTGGTAAAAGCATAGCTTTTTTGCTTTTCCATTACCATTAATGGCACCTAAGGCCAGAGAAACCTCAAAGGAAAGACAAAAGCTTCCACCTCTGAGTTATGGGAGATGGAAAGACTAAAAATATAAGCCGTCATAGCTCAGTGGTAGAACATGTGGCTGCAAATCAAGAGATCCCTGAGATACCTCAGGGGATAAGTTATCCTCCACACAAATATTGGAAGCAACTAAGGGTGGAACATCATGAGCACTCCATCATTCTCCAAGAAATAAGAGAAGAGCAAAAAACAATGAGGGAGGAGCAACAAAGGCAAGGAAGAGACATAAAGGAGCTCAAAAAGCATCATTGGACCTTCAAAAAAAAAGGCATCACCTTCACTCAGGTGGATTCATTCCTTGTTCTTATTTCTTTCTGTTTTCGGTTTTTAATATTATGTTTATCCATGTTTTGTGTCTTTATTTCATGATCATTAGTATGTAACCATGCCTTAAAGCTATGAATAAAATCCATTAGTCCTTCACCTCTCTTAAAAGAAAAAAATTTTAATTCAAAAGAACAAGAAGTACATGAATTTCGAATTTATCCTTGAATTTAATTTAATTATATTGATGTGGTGACAATACTTTTTGTTTTCTGAATGAATGCTTGAACAGTGCATATGTCTTTTGATCTTGTTGTTTATGAGTGTTAAAAATTGTTGGCTCTTGAAAGAATGAAGAACAAAGAGAAATGTTATTGATGATCTGAAAAACATCATGAAATTGATTCTTGAAGCAAGAAAAAGCAGTGAAAAAAAAAAGAAGAGAGAAAAAGGGGCAAAAATTTTAAAGCAAGGATCCAAGGCTTTGAGCATCAATGGATAGGAGGGCCCAAGGAAATAAAATCCAGGCCTAAGCGGCTAAACCAAGCTGTCCCTAACCATGTGCTTGTGTCATGAAGGTCCAAGTGAAAAGCTTGAGACTGAGTGGTTAAAGTCGTGATCCAAAGCAAAAGAGTGTGCTTAAGAGCTCTGGACACCACTAACTGGGGACTCTAGCAAAGCTAAGTCACAATCTGAAAAGGTTCACCCAGTTATGTGTCTGTGGCATTTGTGTATCCGGTGGTAATACTGGAAAACAAAGTGCTTAGGGCCACAGCCAAGACTCAAAAGTAGCTGTGTTCAAGAATCAACATGCTTAAATTAGGAAATTCAATAACACAATCCAAAATTCTAAGTTCCTAGAGACGCCAATCACTCTAAGCTTCAAAGGAAAAAGTGAGATGCCAAAACTGTTCAGAAGCAAAAAAAAAAGCTACAAGTCCCGCTCATGTAATTAAATTAATATTCATTGATATTTTGGACTTTATAGTATATTCTCTTCTTTTTATCCTATTTGATTTTCAGTTGCTTGGGGACAAGCAACAATTTAAGTTTGGTGTTGTGATGAGCGGATAATTTATACGCTTTTTGGCATTGTTTTTACATAGTTTTTAGTAAGTTTAAGCTACTTTTAGGGATGTTTTCATTAGTTTTTATGTTAAATTCACATTTCTGGACTTTACTATGAGTTTGTGTGTTTTTCTGTGATTTCAGGTAAATTCTGACTGAAATTGAGGGATTTGAGCAAAACTCTGAAAAAGGCTGACAAAAGGACTGCTGATGCTGTTGGATTCTGACCTTCCTGCACTCGAAATGGATTTTCTGGAGCTACAGAACTCCAAATGGCGCGCTCTCAACGGCGTTGGAAAGTAGACATCCAGGGCTTTCCAGCAATATATAATAGTCCATACTTTATTCGAAGAATGACGACGTAACTTGGCGTTGAACGCCAAGTACACACTCCTTTCTGGAGTTAAACGCCAGAAAAACGTCATGATCCGGAGTTGAACGCCCAAAACACATCATAACTCGAAATTCAACTCCAAGAGATGCCTCTACACGTGGATTGATCAAGCTCAGCCCAAGCACACACCAAGTGGGCCCCGGAAGTGGATTTATGCATCAATTACTTACTCATGTAAACCCTAGTAGCTAGTCTAGTATATATAGGACCTCTTACTATTGTATTAGACATCCTGGATTGTATTCTTCTATCCTGTGATCACGTTTAGGGGGCTGGCCATTCGGCCATGCCTGGACCCTTTGCTTATGTATTTTCAACGGTGGAGTTTCTGCACACCATAGATTAAGGGTGTGGAGCTCTGCTGTACCTCAAAGATTAATGAAATTCTATCTTCTTTTATTCAAATCTCTCTTATTCTTATTCCAAGATATTCATTCGTACTCAAGAATATGATGAATGTGATGAGTTAATAACCCTCATCATCATTCTCACTTATGAACGCGCGTGATTGACAACCACTTACGTTCTACATGCAACACAGGCTTGAATGTGTATCTCTTAGATTTCCCAACAGAATCTTCGTGGTATAAGCTAGATAGATGGCGGCATTTATCTGGATCCGGAAAGTCCAACCTTGTCTGTGGTGTTCTGAGTAGGATCTTGGGAATCCGGAAAGTCTTACCTTGTCTGTGGTATTCCAAGTAGGATTCCGTTCATGAATGACTGTGACGTGCTTCAAATTTTAACCTGCTGGGCGTTAGTGACAAACGCAAAAGAGGGATTCTATTCCAGTAGGAGCGGGAACCAACCGGTGATTGGCCGTACTGTGACAGAGTGCGTGCATTAGCTTTCACTGCGAGGATGGGATGTAGCTATCAACCATGGGTGATGCCTCCAGACTGGTTAGCTGTGCGAGTGACAGCCGCACAGGTTATTTCCCCGAGAGGAATGAAAGTAGCCACAGCTGATAGTGAACCCCTATACAAAGCTTGCCATGGAAAGGAGTAAGAAGGATTGAGTAGAAGCAGTGGGAGAGCAGGCGTCCGAGAGCTCTGCAGCATCTCCATTCCGCTTATCTGAAATTCCTACCAATGAATCTACATAAGTATTTCTATCCTTTTTATTATTCCTTTTATTTATTATTTAATCCAATAAAATATCATGTTTAAATTCGCCTGACTGAGATTTGCAAGGTGACCATAGCTTGCTTCATACCAACAATCTCTGTGGATTCGACCCTTACTCACGTAAGGTTATTACTTGGACGACCCAGTACACTTGCTGGTTAGTTGAACGGAGTTGTGAATTCCAATAAAGAAAACCTCACACAGGTGCTGCCCCTTAGAAGCCTTCATCTCAAAATAATTAGAACATGGCAGTGCCATAAATAAGCTTTCATTCAAAATCCAAGAAACATATAATGTGATCACAATTTCGTCCACCAGAGAGGCAGTCAGATAGATGGTGGTACGACCACTGAGAACGCTTTCCTGGGATACCTTGCTATAATGCTTTGCTGTAAGACAGAGGTTGCTTACAGAGGTATCAAGATGAATGTGCTCCTGTAAGACAGAGGTTGCTTACAGTGAGTGTGTTGTGGCTCCTGTAAGACAGAGGTTGCTTACAGTGAGTGTGTTGTTGCTCCTGTAAGACAGAGGTTGCTTACAGTGAGTATGTTGTTGCTCCTGTAAGACAGAGGTTGCTTATAGTGAGTCTGTTAGGCGTATATCGGCTAATAAGTTTCGCCCTGCAAGACAAAGGTTGCTTGCAGTGGATACCCTGCAAGACAAAGGTTGCTTGCAGTGGATATTGCCAACAGGAAAGCCTTATCCAGACAGAGGTTGCTGGGTAACGTCGGGAGCGGGTATGTAACCGACAAATGAGCTCATTACCTGCACTAGGGCTAGACATGCATCATTCTTGTCTGCGCATCATTCTCTGTTGCACTCCTTTCTGTGTGTGATCTATTTCTTGGTGTTTGTCTGCTTGTATGCTATTTCTATGTTTTATTTTCTTGTATTCTTTTGTTTGTGTTCTGCTTTCTATTGCCTCTACTTTCTCTTTCTATCTTTATCTTTTGGTTACTGCTTCGCTATATTCTATTATTCGTCTGCTAATCGACCCCAAATAAATGAATATAACTAATAACCCCGACCCTACTAAGAACTCCCCAGTTCTTACCCCTTCTCTCTCCCTTCCCCCTCCAGATGGAAGCATGAGTACCCTTCCGTAGTTCGCTGATGACCGTTCGTAAAGAGAATTCCGCTCTAGGTAGTCTTCTGAGTCTAGGGTGAATCTCTTTATCTATGTATATGTATATACTGTGAGACCAGCCAACGTCTGCACCCCGCTCGTATGCGCACTTTAACCTGAATCCTGTGTACGAGACTCCCGTTGTGTGGCTACTTGATGAGGTACCAGAGGGACGTCCTATGGCAATGTCTGATCGTGCAGAGGAATAGCAGATAATATCCTACCTTTGGTGACGTTCACTTGACTTGAGTTTTTGAAGACTTAGAACGTACTTTCCCTCGCTTTAGTAGTTTAGAGGGACTAGGCGAGTATAGAGTCTAGGCTAGCCTGGGTGCCAGCTTAGGGACTTCTTGAACAGGTCAGTACCTGGGATGTTGTATATATATATATATATATATATATATATATATATATATATATATATATATATATATATATGTATATAGATATTATTTAGCTATATCTAGGGGTGTTCTAACTAAAGGTCTATACTCTAATAAAGGCTGGATCACTAAATCTTGTTAGCTGCTTGTGATGTATTTATGTGTGGTTGTTTATAACTGTTTTATCTGTTATTATTTGTGAATTGATTATAAATGATTATGTTTATTAATCCAAACGTTTTCAGAAAAAAAAATACACCTCACGAATTAACTACGCTTTTAACAACGAATCAGGCTCATATGATAAATAATAGATAATAACTAGGAAGACAAATTGGTAGCGCTCAGTTTCCGGTGTGTCCTAGGCGTACCGAAAATTGGGTCGTTACACTTTGTCTCCATGAACCTATGATATCTCCCTTCATGGAATTGGGATCTAAATTTGGTTGCATCAAATGATGGAGGTTCGGCTACCATAGGTTCCTTTCCCGGTCTTCTTTTTGAACTTGAGGAGGCCATTGGATTTTAGGTAAGAAGAAAGAAATAGTGAGAATAGAAGAAGTATGTGTTGTGTTTGGGATGAGTTTTGGTTCGGTTCTGTTGTGTGAGATAAGGGAATTATTTTGGTTTTGGGAGTGGAAGAGATTATGGCTTTCATATGAAAGTGGCTTGAATGAGTGTGTAGACCGTTTTGGTGCCAACGGTTATTTATAGGTGGATTGGTGTGCGAAATTGTGATCACTGCTTTTCACAACTCAAATAATCCCTAGTAATGGCCCCAAGAACTTGGTGCTCAATACCATGGCATAAACACAACTTTGCACAACTAACCAGCAAGTGCACTGGGTCGTCCAAGTAATAAACCTTACGCGAGTAAGGGTCGATCCCACGGAGATTGTTGGTATGAAGCAAGCTATGGTCACCTTGTAAATCTTAGTCAGGCAGACTCAAATAGGTATAGTGATATACGAATAAAGCATAAAGATAAAGATAGAGGTACTTATGTAATTCATTGGTAGGAACTTCAGATAAGCGTATGAAGATGCCTTCCCTTCCGTCTCTCTGCTTTCCTACTGTCTTCATCCAATCCTTCTTACTCCTTTCCATGGCAAGCTTATGCAAGGGTTTCACCGTTGTCAGTGGCTACCTCCCATCCTCTCAGTGAAAACGTTCCTATGCTCTGTCACAGGATAGGCTAATCAACTGTCGGTTCTCGGTCAGGCCGGAATAGAATCCAGTGATTCTTTTGCGTCTGTCACTAACGCCCCGCCTGCTAGGAGTTTGAAGCACGTCACAGTCATTCAATCATTGAATCCTACTCAGAATACCACAGACAAGGTTAGACCTTCCGGATTCTCTTGAATGCCGCCATCAGTTCTAGCCTATACCACGAAGACTCTGATCTCACGGAATGGCTGGCTCGTTTGTCAGGCGAGCACTCGGTTGTCAGGCGATCAACCATGCATCGTGTATCAGGAATCCAAGAGATATTCACCCAATCTAAGGTAGAACGGAGGTGGTTGTCAGTCACACGTTCATAGGTGAGAATGATGATGAGTGTCACGGATCATCACATTCATCAAGTTGAAGAACAAGTGATATCTTGGACAAAGAACAAGCGGAATTGAATAGAAGAACAATAGTAATTGCATTAATACTCGAGGTACAGCAGAGCTCCACACCTTAATCTATGGTGTGTAGAAACTCCACCGTTGAAAATACATAAGAACAAGGTCTAGGCATGGCCGAATGGCCAGCCTCCCAATGATCTAAGATAGCATAAAATGAAGATAGCTACCCAGATATATCAATACAATAGTAAAAGGTCCTACTTATAGAAAACTAGTAGCCTAGGGTGTACAGAGATGAGTAAATGATATAAAAATCCACTTCCGGGCCCACTTGGTGTGTGCTTGGGCTGAGCAATGAAGCAATTTCGTGTAGAGACTCTTCTTGGAGTTAAACGCCAGCTTTTATGCCAGTTTGGGCGTTTAACTCCCATTTAGGTGCCAGTTCCGGCGTTTAACGCTGGAATTTCTGAGGGTGACTTTGAACGCCGGTTTGGGCCATCAAATCTTGGGCAAAGTATGGACTATCATATATTGCTGGAAAGCCCATGATGTCTACTTTCCAACGCCGTTGAGAGCGCGCCAATTGGGCTTCTGTAGCTCCAGAAAATCAACTTCGAGTGCAGGGAGGTCAGAATCCAACAGCATCTGCAGTCCTTTTCAGTCTCTGAATCAGATTTTTGCTCAGGTCCCTCAATTTCAGCCAGAAAATACCTGAAATCACAGAAAAACACACAAACTCATAGTAAAGTCCAGAAAAGTGAATTTTAACTAAAAACTAATAAAAATATACTAAAAACTAACTAGATCATACTAAAAACATACTAAAAACAATGCCAAAAAGCGTACAAATTATCCGCTCATCACAACACCAAACTTAAATTGTTGCTTGTCCCCAAGCAACTAAAAATCAAATAAGATAAAAAGAAGAGAATATGCAATGAATTCCAAAAACATCTATGAAGATCAGTATTAATTAGATGAGCGGGGCTTTTAGCTTTTTGCCTCTGAATAGTTTTGGCATCTCACTCTATCCTTTGCAACTCAGAATGATTGGCTTCTTTAGGAACTCATAATCCAGATAGTGTTATTGATTCTCCTAGTTAAGTATGATGATTCTTGAACACAGCTACTTTATGAGTCTTGGCCGTGGCCCAAAGCACTCTGTCTTCCAGTATTACCACCGGATACATACATGCCACAGACACATAATTGGGTGAACCTTTTCAGATTGTGACTCAGCTTTGCTAGAGTCCCCAATTAGAGGTGTCCAGGGTTCTTAAGCACACTCTTTTTGCCTTGGATCACAACTTTATTCTTTCTTTTTCTTTCTCTTTTTTTTTTCTTTTTTTTTTCGATTTTTTTTTTGTTTTCACTGCTTTTTCTTGCTTCAAGAATCATTTTTATGATTTTTCAGATCCTCAGTAACATGTCTCCTTTTTCATCATTCTTTCAAGAGCCAACATTCATGAACCACAAATTCAAAAGACATATGCACTGTTTAAGCATACATTCAGAAGACAAAAATATTGCCACCACATCAAAATAATTAAACTGCTATAAAATTCAAAATTCATGCAATTCTTTTTCTTTTTCAATTTAAGAACATTTGTTTATTTAAGAAAGGTGATGGATTCATAGGAAATTCATAACTTTAAGGCATAGACACTAAGACACTAATGATCACAAGACACAAACATGGACAAACATAAGCATTAATTTTCGAAAAATAGGAAATAAAGAACAAGGAGATTAAAGAACGGGTCCACCTTAGTGATGGCGGCTCTTTCTTCCTCTTGAAGATCCTATGGAGTGCTTGAGCTCCTCAATGTCTCTTCCTTGTCTTTGTTGCTCCTCTCTCATGATCCTTTGATCTTCTCTAATTTCATGGAGGATGATGGAGTGTTCTTGATGCTCCACCCTTAGTTGTCCCATGTTGGAACTCAATTCTCCTAGGGAGGTGTTTAGTTGCTCCCAATAGTTTTGTGGAGGAGAGTGCATCCCTTGAGGCATCTCAGGGATCTCATGATGAGTGGGGTCTCTTGTGTGCTCCATCCTTTTCTTAGTGATGGGCTTATCCTCATGAACTTCCACTTCTTCTCCAATCATGATGCTATGAATCATGATGGCCCAGTCTAGAGTAACTTCGGACCGATTGGTAGTGGGAATGATTGAGCGTTGGATAAACTCCAATCATCCTCTAGCCACGGGTTTGAGGTCATGCCTTCTCAATTGAACCGGCTTCCCTCTTGAATCTCTCTTCCATTGGGCGCCCTCTTCACAAATGTTAGTGAGGACTTGGTCCAACCTTTGATCAAAGTTGACCCTTCTAGTGTAAGGATGTTCATCTCCTTGCATCATGGGCAAATTGAATGCCAACCTTACACTTTCCGGACTAAAATCCAAGTATTTCCCCCGAACCATAGTGTTCATACCCTGACCGGGCTCCTCCAACTCGGCAAATCTATGAAAAGTCCGACCTCGTCCTAAGGCCCACGCCTAGAGGTCCGACCTCGGACAACAAAGCAAGGAAGGCCCATCAAAAGGAACGCAGCCCAAAACCTAAAGGCCGAAAAAGCCTAGCAAAGGCGGTTCCACAAAGATAGGGATAAAACTCCCGAAAGATAAGATAAGATAAGAATATCTTATCCAGGGAAGATCACGGCCAACTACTATAAATACACTGGAGCACCCAGGTATGGCATACATTCCACATTCTACACATATCTGCTTGGACCCATGCTAACTTAAGCATCGGAGTGTCATTGCAGGTACAACCACCAACCACTCTACATATCAAGCTCGGGTCCCTGACCCCCACCTCGGGCCTCTCCAAGCGACCGAGCTATACGTTTCAGGTAACCCTCGGAACATTGGCGCCGTTGCCGGGGACCTGGAAGTCATCCCTCTACCATGGCGGACGACCCTCACGACAATGACCGCACTGCCTCTGAACAAGAGGACGAAATTGACACCGGAGAACGACCGGACAGCCCTCTATCACCACGCACTCCAGGAGGAAACAAACAGAATCGCCCAAAGACATCACTCCCAAACAAAGACCCACAAAATTCCGAAAAGGAAAAGAGCTCGGAAATTCTAGAAACAGTCCGGGCACAACCACACCGGCTGAAACAACTCGAAGAGGACATAAAGAAGCAGAAAGAAACTGAACAAGATCTGAGAAGGGAGGCTCGCAAGCGCAGAGAATTAGAAGAAAAACTACGGAAAGTAGAGGCCAACCTGAAAGGCCGGACAGAGCACGGCACCACCCCCGAAGGCAACCATGATCCCTTCACGCAAGAGATCATGAAGGAAAGGTACCACGAAACTTCAAACCACCCGATATGGATCTCTACGACGGCACCACCGATCCAAGTCACCACCTCAGCAACTTCAGAAGCAGAATGTACCTAGTCGACGCCTCCGACGCGATTCGATGCAAAGCCTTCCCCACCACTCTCACCAAGTCAGCCATGAAGTGGTTCGACAACCTGCCACCAAGATCAATCACCAGCTTCGAAGACCTAACCAAAAATTCCTAACAAGATTCTCTATTCAAAAGGACAAGACAAACATGCCCCCAGTCTACTCGGGATCAAGCAAGGTAACCAAGAAACTCTCCGAGAATACATGGAGCGATTCAACAAAGCCTGCCTGGACATACAACACCTACCCACTGAAGCGGCCATCATGGGACTAGCAAACGGCCTAAAAGAGGGACCGTTTAGCCAATCCCTATCCAAGCGCTACCCGACCTCCCTATACGAGGTGCAGGAGCGGGCAGAAAATATATCAATATGGAGGAAACCTCCCAGCTAAGAGACTCTTCTAGGAAGGAATCAACCTACCCACTCCGAGATCGGGATCGGGAACAAAAGAAAAAAGAAGACCCCAACTCGGACAAACCACGGAAGTACCACAACTACACCCCCCTCCGAGTCTCCCTGGTAGACGTCTACAGAGAAGTATGCCACACCGAAAGGATCCCACCGCCCCGACCGCTAAAACACAAGAGAGCGGGAAGAGATCGGTCCGAATACTGTGAATATCACAAGCTCTACGGTCATTCTACTAACGACTGCTACGACCTAAAAAATGTTATAGAAAAGCTGGCCAGAGAAGGAAAACTCGACAGATACATAGCAGAAAAAGGAGAAGAGACCAGGAAGAGAAGGCGGGGAGATAACGAAGGTCGGGCCGAACAAACCCCGCGAACCCCTGAAAGACACATTCACATGATAAATGGAGGTTTTGCAGGCGGAGGAACATCCAGATCCTCGCGAAAAAGACACCTCAAAGAAGTCTATCATGTCCGAGAAGACAGCCCCCTGCCCGAGTTACCTACTATCTCATTTACCCGAGAAGATGCTCAAGGGATAATCCCCGGACACGTCGATCCAATGGTAGTCACCATTATCCTAGCAAACGCCAACTTACATCGAACCCTGATTGACCAGGGAAGCTCAGCAGATATCCTGTTCAAAACGGCATTCGACAAGCTCGGACTTGAAGAAAAAGAACTAAAGGCCTATCCCACCGACCTATTCGGGCTAGGGGATACCCCAATCCATCCCTTAGGATACATCCCGCTACACACTACCTTTGGAAGAGGCGAGCAATCTAAAACATTAAGCATCGACTACATTATAGTCGACGTCACTTCGGCGTACAACGCCCTCATTGGGCGACCAACCCTAAACAGGCTGGCAGCTATAGTCTCAACCCCACACCTCTGTATGAAGTTCCCTACCGCAAAAGGAATCGCTACCCTAAAAGGCGACCAAAAACTAGCGCGGCGATGCTACAACGAAAGCCTGAGCCTAAAAGGGAAAGAGATCAACACAATAGAACTCGGACGAGTTCAAGCCCGAGAAGATCTTCGGCCACAACCAGAGGGAGAAACCGAAAAAGTCCAGATTGGGAACACACCCGAAAAAGTAACAAACGTAGGAGCAAACCTCAAAGCGGACCTAAAAAAGGAACTCATAACCCTCTTAAAGGAGAATTCCGACCTCTTCGCCTGGAAAGCCTCCGACATGCCAGGCATAAGCCCCGACCTGATGTGCCATAAACTATCAGTTTACCCGGGATCCCGACCTGTCCAACAAAGACGCCGGAAGCTCGGACCCGAGCGCATGCAAGCGATAGAAGAACAAGTACAAGCACTACTAGATGCAGGATTTATTAGGGAAGTAAAATACCCCCTATGGCTTGCAAACGTGGTCTTGGTAAAAAAGCCCAACGGAAAATGGAGGATGTGTGTCGATTACACAGACCTCAACAAAGCCTGCCCCAAAGACCCATATCCACTACCAAACATCGACGCCTTAGTAGACGCAGCCTCAGGCTACAGATATCTCTCCTTCATGGACGCATACTCGGGATACAATCAAATCCCGATGTACGGACCCGACCAAGAAAAGACCTCGTTCATAACCCCAAGGGCAAACTACTGCTACGTAGTAATGCCCTTCGGGCTGAAGAACACAGGGGCAACCTACCAGAGGCTAATGAAGAAAGTGTTCTCAGAGCACATCAGACTACAGCTAGAGGTGTACGTCGACGACATGCTGGTAAAGACACAAGAAGACTGAAACTTGCTGACCGACCTCGCCAGCGTCTTCGGCACCCTCAGAAAACACAACATGAGACTTAACCCGATGGTGCACGAAATTGCAATAACACTTTTGCAATCCCGCACAACTAACCAGCAAGTGCACTGGGTCGTCCAAGTAATACCTTGCGTGAGCAAGGGTCGATCCCACGGAGATTGTCGGCTTGAATCAAGCTATGGTTATCTTGTAAATCTTAGTCAGGATATCAGAAATTATCAGGATTGATTGTAAAAAGTAAAAGAACATGAAATGGTTACTTGTTTTGCAGTAATGGAGAATAGGTTGAGGTTTGGAGATGCTCCATCTTCTGAATCTCTGCTTTCCTACTGTCTTCTTCATCAAACACGCAAGTCTCCTTCCATGGCAAGCTGTATGTAGGGTTTCACCGTTGTCAATGGCTACCTCCCATCCTCTCATTGGAACGGTTCCTAATGCCCTGTCACGGCACGGCATTCCATATGTCGGTTCTCAATCAGACCGGAGTAGAATCCAGTGATTCTTTTGGCGTCTGTCACTAACGCCCCGCCTTCAGGAGATTGAAGCATGTCACAGTCATTCAGTCATTGAATCCTACTCAGAATACCACAGACAAGGTTTAGACCTTCCGGATTCTCTTGAATGCCGCCATCAGTCTAGCTTATACCACGAAGATTCCGATAAAAGAATCCAAGAGATAACTACTTAATCTAAGGTAGAACAGAGGTGGTTGTCAGGCACATGTTCATAGTTGAGAATGATGATGATTGTCACTGATCATCACATTCATCCGGATTAAGAACAAGTATTATCTTAGAATGGAAGCAAGCATGATTGAAAGAGAAACAGTAGTAATTGCATTAATCCATCAAGACACAGCAGAGCTCCTCACCCCCAACCATGGGGTTTAGAGACTCATACTGTGGAAAGAAACGTGTACAAAAATGTTATGAGGTCATGAGGTACAGCAGAGCTCCACACCTTAATCTATGGTGTGTAGAAACTCCACCGTTGAAAATACATAAGAACAAGGTCTAGGCATGGCCGAATGGCCAGCCTCCCAAAGAGGGTTCAATCATCAAAACATGATCAAAAGATGAAAGTACAATAGTAAAAGGTCCTATATATAGAAAACTAGTAACCTAGGGTGTACAAAGATGAGTAAATGACATAAAAATCCACTTCCGGGCCCACTTGGTGTGTGCTTGGGCTGAGCAATGAAGCATTTTCGTGTAGGGACTCTTCTTGGAGTTAAACGCCAGCTTTTATGCCAGTTTGGGCGTTTAACTCCCATTTAGGTGCCAGTTCCGGCGTTTAACGCTGGAATTTCTGTAGGTGACTTTGAACGCCGGTTTGGGCCATCAAATCTTGGGCAAAGTATGGACTATTATATATTGCTGGAAAGCCCAGGATGTCTACTTTCCAACGCCGTTGAGAGCGCGCCAATTGGGCTCCTGTAGCTCCAGAAAATCCACTTCGAGTGCAGGGAGGTCAGAATCCAACAGCATCTGCAGTCCTTTTGAGTCTCTGGATCAGATTTTTGCTCAGATCCCTCAATTTCAGCCAGAAAATACCTGAAATCACAGAAAAACACACAAACTCATAGTAAAGTCCAGAAAAGTAAATTTTAACTAAAAACTAATAAAAATATACTAAGAACTCAACTAAAACTACTAAAAACATACTAAAAACAATGCCAAAAAGCGTACATATTATCCGCTCATCACAACACCAAACTTAAATTGTTGCTTGTCCCCAAGCAACTGAAAATCAAATAAGATAAAAAGAAGAGAATATACTATAGACTCCAAATTATCAATGAAACATAGCTCCAAATTAGATGAGCGGGACTAGTAGCTTTTTGCCTCCGAACAGTTTTGGCATCTCACTTTATCCTTTGAAATTCAGAATGATTGGCTTCTTTAGGAACTCAGAATCCAGATAGTGTTATTGATTCTCCTAGTTAAGTATGATGATTCTTAAACACAGCTACTTATTGAGTCTTGGCCGTGGCCCAAAGCATTCTGTCTTCCAGTATTACCACCGGATACATACATGCCACAGACACATAATTGGGTGAACCTTTTCAGATTGTGACTCAGCTTTGCTAGAGTCCCCAATTGGAGGTGTCCAGGGTTCTTAAGCACACTCTTTTTGCCTTGGATCACAACTTTATTTCTTTCTTTTTTTCTTTCTTTTTCTTTTTCTCCCTTTTTTCGTTTTTCTCCTTCTCTTTCTTTTTTTTTTTTTTGTATTCACTACTTTTTCTTGCTTCAAGAATCATTTTTTTATGATTTTTCAGATCCTCAGTAACATGTCTCCTTTTTCATCATTCTTTCAAGAGCCAACAATTTTTAACATTCATGAACCACAAATTCAAAAGACATATGCACTGTTTAAGCATACATTCGGAAAACAAAAGCATTGCCACCACATCAAACTAATTAAGCTAGTTTTAAAGATGAATTTGAAATCCTGTACTTCTTGTTCTTTTGTAATAAAAACAGTTTTCATTTAAGAAAGGTGATGGATTCATATTCATAGCTTTAAGGCATAGACACTAAGACACTAATGATCATCACAAACATGGATAAACATAAACACTAAAATTCGAAAAACAGAAGAATAAAGAACAAGGAAATCAAGGAACGGGTCCACCTTAGTGATGGCGGCTCTTTCTTTCTCTTGAAGATCCTATGGAGTGCTTGAGCTCCTCAATGTCTCTTCCTTGTCTTTGTTGCTCCTCTCTCATGATCCTTTGATCTTCTCCAATTTCATGGAGGAGAATGGAGTATTCTTGGTGCTCCACCCTTAGTTGTCCCATGTTGGAACTCAATTCTCCTAGGGAGGTGTTCAGTTGCTCCCAATAGTCTTGTGGAGGAAAGTGCATCCCTTGAGATAACTCAGGGATCTCATGGTGAGAGGGGTCTCTTGTTTGCTCCATCTTCTTCTTAGTGATGGGCTTGAGGTCATGCCTTCTCAGTTGAACTGGCTTTGGATGCCATAAATGGTTATGGAAAAACAAAAAGCAATGCTTTTACCACACCAAACTTAAAAGGTTTGCTTGTCCTCGAGCAAAAGAAGAAAGAAGAGAGTAGAAGAAGAAGAAATGGAGGAGAGGGAGATGGCTTTGTGGTTCGGCCAGAAAGGGGGGAAGGAGTGGTGGTTTATGAAGGATGGATGTGAGTGGTGAAGAGAAAGAGATGTTGAGGTGATTGGTGAATGGGTGAAGAAGAAGAAAGAGAGTGGTGGGGTTGGTGGGGATCCTGTGGGGTCCACAGATCCTGAGGTGTCAAGGAAAAGTCATCCCTGCACCAAATGGCATCAAAATCCACGTTTTAAGCCATTTCTGGCGTTAAACGCCGGGCTGGTGCCCCTTTCTGGCGTTAAACGCCAGGTTCTAGCCCTTTTCTGGCGTTTAACGCCAGTCTGGTGCCCCTTTCTGGCGTTAAACGCCCAGAATGGTGCCAGACTGGGCGTTAAACGCCCAACTGCTAGGCTTACTGGCGTTTAAACGCCAGCAGCATCTTCCTCCAGGGTGTGCTGTTTTTCTTCCTGTTTTTTTTTTATTCTGTTTTTGCTTTTTTCATTGTTTTTGTGACTTCTTATGATCATCAACCTACAAAAAAGATAAAATAACAAAAGGAAATAGTTAATTATAAAACATTGGGTTGCCTCCCAACAAGCGCTTCTTTAATGTCATTAGCTTGACAGAGGACTCTCATGGAGCCTCAGAAATAATCAGAGCAATGTTGGAACCTCCCAACACCAAACTTAGAGTTTGAATGTAGGGGTTCAACACCAAACTTAGAGTTTGGTTGTGGCCTCCCAACACCAAACTTAGAGTTTGACTGTGGGGGCTCTGTTTGTCTCTGATTTGAGAGAAGCTCTTCAAGCTTCCTCTCCATGATGACAGAGGGATATCCTTGAGCCTTAAACCCAAGGATTCTTCATTCACTTGAATGATCAACTCTCCTCTATCAACATCAATCACAGCCTTTGCTGTGGCTAGGAAGGGTCTGCCAAGGATGATGGATTCATCCATGCACTTCCCAGGATCTTGTCTCTTTTGAGGTAATTTCTGCCTAGACAAGTCATCCAGTTCTTTGGTGAGCAAGGGAGGTTCATCTTCCCAAGTCTCATTTCCAAATAACTTGTCATTTAGCTTCATGATTGCTCCAAGGTATTTAGCAACTTGCTCTTCAGTGACATACTCATCCTCTTCAGAGGAAGAATACTCATCAGAGCTCATGAATGGCAGAAGTAAGTCCAATGGAATCTCTATGGTCTCATTTTGAGCCTCAGATTCCCATTGTTCCTCATTGAGGAACTCAGAGGAGATTGGTACACGCCCACTGAGGTCTTCCTCAGTGGCGTCCTCCTCCTCTCTTTCCTCTCCATATTCGGCCATGTCTATGGCTTTGCACTCTCCTTTTGGATTTTCTTCTGTATCACTTGGGAGAGTACTAGGAGGGAGTTCAGTAGTTTTCTTGCTCAGCTGTCCCACTTGTCCTTCCAAATTCCTAATGGAGGACCTTGTTTCAGTCATGAAACTTTGAGTGGTCTTTATTAGATCAGAGACCATTGTTGCTAAGTCAGAGGTATTCTGCTTAGAACTCTCTGTCTGTTGCTGAGAAGATGATGGAAAAGGCTTGTTATTGCCAAGCCTATTTCTTCCACCATTATTATTGTGGAAACCTTGTTGAGGTCTCTCTTGATTCTTCCATGAGAAATTTGGGTAATTTCTCCATGAAGAATTATAGGTGTTTCCATAGGGTTCTCCTAGGTAATTCACCTCTTCCATTGAAGGGTTCTGAGGATCATAAGCTTCTTCCTTAGATGAAGCATCCTTAGTACTGTTTGGTGCATTTTGCATTCCAGACAGACTTTGAGAGATCAAATTGACTTGTTGAGTCAATATTTTATTCTGAGCCAAAATGGCGTTCAGAGTGTCAATCTCAAGAACTCCTTTCTTTTGACTAGTCCCATTGTTCACAGGATTCCTTTCAGAAGTGTACATGAATTGGTTATTTGCAACCATTTCAATCAATTCTTGAGCTTCTGCAGGCGTCTTCTTCAGATGAAGAGATCCTCCAGCAGAGCTATCCAAAGACATCTTGGATAGTTCAGAGAGACCATCATAGAAAATACCTATGATGCTCCATTCAGAAAGCATGTCAGAAGGACATCTTCTGATCAATTGTTTGTATCTTTCCCAAGCTTCGTAGAGGGATTCTCCATCCTTCTGTCTGAAGGTTTGGACTTCCACTCTAAGCTTACTCCATCTTTGTGGTGGAAAGAACTTTGCCAAGAAGGCATTGACTAGCTTTTCCCAAGAGTCCAGGCTTTCTTTAGGTGAGAGTCCAACCATATCCTAGCTCTGTCTCTTACAGCAAAAGGGAATAGCATCAGTCTATAGACCTCAGGGTCAACCCCATTAGTCTTGACTGTGTCACAGATTTGCAAGAATTCAGCTAAGAACTGATGAGGATCTTCCATTGGAAGTCCATGGAACTTGCAATTCTGTTGCATTAGAGAAACTAATTGAGGCTTAAGCTCAAAGTTGTTTGCTCCAATGGCAGGGATAGAGATGCTTCTCCCATAGAAGTTGGGAGTAGGTGCAGTAAAGTCACCCAGCACCTTCCTTGCATTGTTGGCATTGTTGTTATTTTCGGCTGCCATGTGTTCTTCTTCTTTGAAGAATTCGGTCAGGTCCTCTAAAGAGAGTTGTGTTTTGGCTTCTCTTAGCTTTCTCTTCAAGGTCCTTTCAGGTTCAGGGTCAGCTTCAACAAGAATGCCTTTGTCTTTGTTCCTGCTCATATGAAAGAGAGAACAAGAAAATATGGAATCCTCTATGTCACAGTATAGAGATTCTTGAGGTGTCAGAGGAAAAGAAAAATGGAAGACAGGGTAGAAATTCGAACTTATCAAAGAAGATGGAGTTCAAATTTTGCATTAAAGAATAGTGTTAGTCCATGAATAGAAGGATGTGAGAAGATGGGAAGTAATTTTCGAAAATTTAAGTAAAAGATTTTGAAAACATTTTTGAAAAACACTTAAATGATTTTCGAAAATAAAAAGTGGAAAAGAAATCAAGTGATTTTTGAAAAAGATTTTGAAATTAGAAATCAAAAAGATTTGATTGAAAACTATTTTGAAAAAGATGTGGTTAAGAAGATATGATTGGTTTTAAAAAAAGATGTGATTGAAAAGATATGATTTGAAAACAATTTTAAAAAGATATGATTTGAAAACAATTTTAAAAAGATATGATTTTAAAAATTAATGACTTGCCTAACAAGAAAAGATATGATTCAAACATAAAACCTTCCTCAACAGAAAAGGCAAAAAATGTTCAATCAAATCATTAATTGTTAGTAAGTATCTTTGAAAAAGGAAAGAAATTAATTTTGAAAAAGATTTGATTGAAAAGATTTGATTTGAAAAAGATTTGATTTTGAAAAACTTTGAAAACTTGAAAAAAATTTGATTTGAAAACAAAATCTTCCCCCTTGTGCCATCCTGGCGTTAAACGCCCAGAATGGTGCACATTCTGGCGTTTAACGCCCAAACTACTACCCTTTTGGGCGTTAAACGCCCAGCCAGGCACCCTGGCTGGCGTTTAAATGCCAGTCTGTCTTCTTCACTGGGCATTTTTGAATGCCCAGCTTTTTCTGTGTGATTCCTCTGCAGTATGTTCTGAATCTTCAATTCTCTGTATTATTGACTTGAAAAGACACAAATTAAAAATATTTTTGGATTTTTAATAATAAGAAATAATCAAAATGCAACTAAAATCAAATAATAATGCATGCAAGACACCAAACTTAGCAGTTTGTGTACCATTGACACTAGCAAAATGAGAATGCATATAACAAAACACTCAAGTCAATAGAATTCAAAGATCAAAACAAGGAAATCATCAAGAACAACTTGAAGATCAATGAGGACACATGCATGAATGCAATAAGAACAGAAACATGCAATTGACACTAAACTTAAGATGAGACTCTAGACTCAAACAAGAAATATTTTTAGATTTTATGATTTTGCAATTTTTTGTGCTTTTTCGAAAATTAAGTGAAAAGGAAAATAAAGGTATCAAAATTCTTAATTAGAATTCCAGGAATCATGAAATGTTAGTCTAAAGCTTTAGTCTAAAGGAATTAGACATAGCTAGCTAAGCTTCAGCAGGACATTGCATTCAAGAGCTCAATTGATGAGGATCAATCAGCTTTGGTGATGATAAGAACATCACCTTGAAACACTAGAATTCATTCTTAAGAACTCTGAAAAAAAAAATACCTAATCTAAGCAACAAGATGAACCGTCAGTTGTCCATACACAAGAACAATCCCCGGCAACGGCGCCAAAAACTTGGTGCACGAAATTGCAATAACACTTTTGCAATCCCGCACAACTAACCAGCAAGTGCACTGGGTCGTCCAAGTAATACCTTGCGTGAGCAAGGGTCGATCCCACGGAGATTGTCGGCTTGAATCAAGCTATGGTTATCTTGTAAATCTTAGTCAGGATATCAGAAATTATCAGGATTGATTGTAAAAAGTAAAAGAACATGAAATGGTTACTTGTTTTGCAGTAATGGAGAATAGGTTGAGGTTTGGAGATGCTCCATCTTCTGAATCTCTGCTTTCCTACTGTCTTCTTCATCAAACACGCAAGTCTCCTTCCATGGCAAGCTGTATGTAGGGTTTCACCGTTGTCAATGGCTATCTCCCATCCTCTCATTGGAACGGTTCCTAATGCCCTGTCACGGCACGGCATTCCATATGTCGGTTCTCAATCAGACCGGAGTAGAATCCAGTGATTCTTTTGGCGTCTGTCACTAACGCCCCGCCTTCAGGAGATTGAAGCATGTCACAGTCATTCAGTCATTGAATCCTACTCAGAATACCACAGACAAGGTTTAGACCTTCCGGATTCTCTTGAATGCCGCCATCAGTCTAGCTTATACCACGAAGATTCCGATAAAAGAATCCAAGAGATAACTACTTAATCTAAGGTAGAACAGAGGTGGTTGTCAGGCACATGTTCATAGTTGAGAATGATGATGATTGTCACTGATCATCACATTCATCCGGATTAAGAACAAGTATTATCTTAGAATGGAAGCAAGCATGATTGAAAGAGAAACAGTAGTAATTGCATTAATCCATCAAGACACAGCAGAGCTCCTCACCCCCAACCATGGGGTTTAGAGACTCATACTGTGGAAAAACGTGTACAAAAATGTTATGAGGTCATGAGGTACAGCAGAGCTCCACACCTTAATCTATGGTGTGTAGAAACTCCACCGTTGAAAATACATAAGAACAAGGTCTAGGCATGGCCGAATGGCCAGCCTCCCAAAGAGGGTTCAATCATCAAAACATGATCAAAAGATGAAAGTACAATAGTAAAAGGTCCTATATATAGAAAACTAGTAACCTAGGGTGTACAGAGATGAGTAAATGACATAAAAATCCACTTCCGGCCCACTTGGTGTGTGCTTGGGCTGAGCAATGAAGCATTTTCGTGTAGGGACTCTTCTTGGAGTTAAACGCCAGCTTTTATGCCAGTTTGGGCGTTTAACTCCCATTTAGGTGCCAGTTCCGGCGTTTAACGCTGGAATTTCTGTAGGTGACTTTGAACGCCGGTTTGGGCCATCAAATCTTGGGCAAAGTATGGACTATTATATATTGCTGGGAAGCCCAGGATGTCTACTTTCCAACGCCGTTGAGAGCGCGCCAATTGGGCTCCTGTAGCTCCAGAAAATCCACTTCGAGTGCAGGGAGGTCAGAATCCAACAGCATCTGCAGTCCTTTTGAGTCTCTGGATCAGATTTTTGCTCAGATCCCTCAATTTCAGCCAGAAAATACCTGAAATCACAGAAAAACACACAAACTCATAGTAAAGTCCAGAAAAGTAAATTTTAACTAAAAACTAATAAAAATATACTAAGAACTCAACTAAAACTACTAAAAACATACTAAAAACAATGCCAAAAAGCGTACATATATCCGCTCATCACCCGACAAAGTGCACCTTCGCCGCAGAAGCCGGAAAGTTCTTAGGCTTCATGCTGACTCAAAGGGGCATCGAAGCGAACCCGGACAAATGCCAAGCAATACTCAATATGAAGAGCCCGACGTGTGTCAAAGAAGTACAACAACTGAATGGAAGGCTAGCCGCCCTATCAAGATTCTTGGCAGGATCAGCGATAAAATCACTACCTCTCTACTCGCTCCTAAAGAAAGGGAAACCCTTCTCATGGACCCCGGAGTGCGAAAAGGCCTTCCAAGAATTCAAGGAATTCCTCGGGCAGCCACCAATCCTAACCCGACCTTTAAAAGGAGAAGAACTCGTACTATACCTCTCGGTTGGAAATCGAGCAGTCGCCTCGGCGTGAATACGCGAAAATCGAGCAGTCGCCTCGCCTCTTTGTAAGCAAGGCACTACAAGGGGCCGAATTAAACTATCAGAAGATAGAAAAATTCGCCTACGCCCTAGTGTTCACAGCTCGGAGGCTCCGTCCCTACTTTCAAGCCCACACCATCAAAGTCCGGACAAACCAACCCATGAGACACATCCTGCAAAAAACGGACCTAGCAGGACGAATACTACAATGGGCGGTAGAACTGTCCGAGTTCGACCTCCACTATAAAGCCCGGACTGCCATAAAATCTCAGTATCTAGCCGACTTCATCGCAGAATACACTGAGACCCCTGGAACCCCACACTCATGGAACCTGTATGTCGACGGGTCCTCAAACAAAACAGGAAGCGGAGCCGGGGTTATACTCGAAAGCGACCAAGGAACGCGGATAGAACTATCCCTAAAATTCGAGTTCCAGGCTTCGAACAACCAAGCCGAATACGAGGCCCTACTAGCAGGTCTAAAGCTAGCCGAAGAGGTCGGAGCCCAGAGAATCACGATCTTCAGCGACTCCCAGGTCGTCACGTCACAAGTAAATGGAAGCTACCAGGCCAAAGATCTAACTTTGAAAAAATACCTGGACCAAACACAGGCACAATTACGCCACTTTTCAGAAATACAGATCCAGCACATACCTCGGGAACAAAACGCCCGGGCAGACGCCCTCTCAAACTCGCCAGCACCAAGCCCGGAGGTAACAACAGAAGTCTCCTCCAGGAAACCTTACAATCTCCCTCCGTGATAAGAGAGGAAGAAACGCTAAATATATCCAACCAACAGCAAGGATGGATGACCCCCATACTCAACTACCTGAAGTCGGGAACTCTCCCCGCCGAAAGAAAAGAAGCTAAAAGACTCGCGAAAGACGCCCAGAATTATACACTAATTCACGACGTATTATACAGAAGAGGATTCGCAAATCCCCTCCTTAGGTGCGTCCCGACCTCAGAAACGAAGAGCGTCCTCGAAGAAGTCCACGGAGGAATGTGTGGAAACCACCTCGGAGCTCGGGCATTATCCAAGAAAGTAGTCCGAGCCGGGTTCTACTGGCCAACTTTGCAAAGAGACGCAACGGAGTTTGTGAAAATATGCCCCCCCTGCCAAAAACATGCCAATTTTCACAAAGCACCACCCGAAGACCTTATCAGCGTCACCGCACCATGGCCCTTCGCAAAATGGGGACTTGACCTACTCGGCCCGTTCCCCCAAGGACCGGGGCAAGTCAAATACCTCATAGTAGGGGTCGACTACTTCACAAAGTGGATCGAAGCCGAACCCTTAGCCACCATTACGGCTCAGAAAAGCCGCAAATTCCTATACAAAAACATTGTCACAAGGTTCGGAGTCCCCTACTCCATTACAACAGACAATGGAACACAGTTCACGGACACAAGTTTTCAGAACTTGGTAGCCGAACTAAAAATCAAACAGCAATTCACCTCAGTGGAGCACCCACAAGCCAACGGACAAGCAGAGGCCGCAAATAAAGTCATCTTGGCCGGGTTAAAATGAAGACTCCAAGAGGCCAAAGGAGCATGGGCCGAGGAGCTCCCCCAGGTATTATGGGCGTATCGGACAACTCCACACTCTACAACGGGAGATTCGCCATTCCGACTAGCTTACGGGATGGAGGCAATGATTCCTACCGAAATAGATGAAGGGTCACCCAGAGTCATCTTCTACAACGAAGAAGGTAACCCGCAGGCACAAAAGGAAGAACTCGACCTCCTCCCCGAGGTCCGAGAAAGGGCCCGGATCCGAGAAGAAGCCTTAAAACGGCGAACGGCCCTCAGATATAATCAGAAGGTAATAAAACGAAGCTTCTCCACTCACGACCTAATTCTAATCCGAAATGACATCGGAACACAAAAGTCGGGAGAAGGAAAGCTAGCTGCAAATTGGAAAGGACCCTACAAAGTAACGGAAGTTTTAGGAACAGGCTATTACAAGATATCCGACCTAGAAGGCAATGAGCTGCCCAGGGCCTGGCACGCCTGTAATCTAAGACGGTACTACAGCTAGAAAAATTCGACCCGAGGTGTACTCTTTTTCCCTACAAGGGTTTTTAATGAGACACCCGGTCAAGTAAGGCACCCGACCTAGTCAAGGGTAAACACTCTGTAAATATTCTTTCTTTTTAATAACTAATCAAATTTTTCTATTTTCTTTTGTTCTTCCTCGTGATGAAACAAATCCTGAAAAAGTACCCCGCCAAGGCGCATTAATTTATGCTCGACAAAACGCAAAAAATCATTGCCAAGAGACCATACAAGGTCGGCAAGATAAAGCGACGAGGTTCAAATTAATGTGAGAAGTTATAAAGCAACTCTGAAAAGGCTCAAAAATCCAAACAAAAGAGATTACAAAAATAACTTAAAGGGCCGACCAACGACAAGGTCGGACCCAACAAAGGGAAGTACTCGACCGACCCAACCGAGGCCCGAGAAAAGCCCAGATCCGAAAAAGAAGCCTTAAAACGGCGAAAACAAAGATTTCGAAAACGCTTACTAAAAAGTTGCTATGCAAAAACAACTAAAAAGTACAAGCGAAAAAACGAAATCAAAAAGAGAAAACAAAGATTTCGAAAACGCTTACTAAAAAGTTGCTATACAAATGCAACTAAAAAGTACAAGCGAAAAAAACGAAATCAAAAGGAAAAAAGCGCTAGCTAAAAGGTTGTTACCCAAAAACAACTAAAAAGCATAATGCGGAGCTAAAAGTCAAAACGCAAACCAAACACCGCAAAATAAAGCTAAAGAAAGTTACTACAAGTAGCTAAATAGCAAAAAGGTGTTCAAAGCATCTAAAAAAGAGCCCACAGGCCGGGCAAACAACCAAAAGATAAAAAGATTACAGGGAACCAAGACCCTTCCCGGACTCCACATCGGTAGAAGGCTGCGGAGGAAACATTGAAATCGGGACAGTATTGACGGCACCGTCATCTCGGTTCAAAACCTCCACACCAGATTCCTCCTCGGCCAAAGACAAAGTCGGGTTCACAACCGGAACTTTGGGGTCGGACACCGGAACTTTGGGGTCGGACACCAGAGCCTCATCCTCGTTGGGAGCAGGAACAATATTTCCCTCCACAACAACGTTATCCGTACTGAATAAACTCAGATCCAGGTCAGGAGCAAGAACCCGGACCTGAGCTTTCAAATTTTCATACATAGCATCCATACCCTTAGCCACATGCCCTTCTAGCTCGTAAAAATCATCCTGAGCAGACTGCAACTTCTCCTTTGTCTCCACAAGCTCGGCGTATACCCGAGTATAATTCTCCGTCGCCGCCTTCGCCATCTCCTCAGATGCTTTTGCTGCCGCCACAGCCGCGGTAGCTTTAGCTTTCTCTATCTCCAAAGAGGCCTCCAGCTCAGTAATCCTAGCAGCCTTCAGCTCACTAATCCTCTCAAACTCAGACTGAGCCTTCTCAAGTCGGGAGCTGGTCGCACCAATGGGGGATTTCTTGAACTCCCGGGCAATAGCAGCATGAAGACTGGCCATCCGAACACAACTCCGCGCCATATACTGAAAATGGTGCTCCATAGACACGTCATCAGTAGAAATAAAAGTCTGAGGGAGAATATGCTGTTCAATCCAACCAAGAGCATCGAAATCCTTATCGTTAAAACCCGCAAGCTCTTGAGAGGTCTTCTGCTTCTTGGGAGGAGGACCCGAGAACGGGGGAGGAGAAGAGGTAGCAGGCCCAGAGGTCGGAGGGTCTTGACTTATAGCTCGGAACTGGGGAGTCGGAATAGTCTTCGACCGAGTCTGAACACCCACGGTAGTCTTCTGCGGAGAAGATCGGGCAGAAGCCTCCCCAGCCTCGATATTTCGAGCAGCCACAGACTTCTTCGTCCGACGAAGGAACTTCATGGAATCCGCCTGAGAAGACATCTCTGCAGAAATAAAAAGAAAAGGATTACCACAACAGAAATTCCACCAAAAACAAGCAAAACCAAAATACTAAAAAAGAAGAATCTCGGAGAGGTCGGGAAACTACCTAACTCGGAACGGAGAAGGCTTGGATCTCCCAACATTTTCTTCATATCCAAGTGAGGTGCCCGACCCCATAAACTGCTCACCACACCAACAAAAGCCTGCTCAACCTCATCTAGACTCTCAAAAGTATACTTAGCAGACACTACATTCTCCTGCCAACAAAGAGGAAAAGAAGGCTCCCCACTCTCATCCAGAAAGAAAGGTCGGACGTCTCCAGTAGCCCGGACCTTGAAATAAAAGTTCTTGAAATCATGAAAGGACTCATCATAAAGGGTACAAAACTTCCTCCCCTGGTTAGCCCTAAAAGAGACCCAAGACACCTTACCTCCACCCGACCCCGGCTTCGTCAACACAAACAAGTAGGAAAAAGAGAAATAGAGGGAGCGACGCCCAAAAACTGACACAAAAGTTGAAACAGCTTTAAAAACGCCCAAGAATTTGGATGGAGCTGCGTAGGGGCAAGGTTACAAGACCACAACACCTCGGACTCCAGGTCGGTAAAAGGAAGTCGGACACTCAGCTTAGAGAAAAAACAATCATAAGCATAAAAGAAGAGCTTCTCGGAACTATCTAAGGGCGGGAAGCAACTCTCTCCTCGGAATCCGGGGCTACTAGTTCATAATCCCTCTCAGACTCTCTATTCTCACATATGCTACAGTGCCTACGGAACCTAGCCAAATATTCAGAATCTACCACAGAAGGGACTTTTAGAGGAAGAGGGTCTACCCAACCAAGACCACTTGGAATCTTGGTCGAAATCGCTTGAAGAACCTTTCGAGACATAAAACTCTTACCTACAAAGAAGAAATACAACAGCAAGCAAAAATCACATAAAGCAGACAGCGAAAACCCGTTCAGCCAAGCAAGAAACAAAACCCAAAAGAAATGCGGCAACCCGGAACAAAGTACCAGAAAAACAAAAGAGCCCCCCCATATACAAACAAAGCAATGGCGGCGCCTCTTTTTGGGGCAACCCAGGCATAAAGAAAAAGAAACAAACAAAGAGCCACACGAAGAACAGAAGCATATGATCACAAGAAAATAGAAACAGAAGAACAAACCTGGAAGAAAAGAAAACGAAGGCGAAGAGCTCCGAAGCAAGGAGAACGAAGCGGCGGCGCAGAGGAAACCCCGGAAAGACACACGGAAAGATTCGGGGAAAGAAGAAACAAAGAAAGAGAAGCAGTGCTCGAAAAAGAGATGGCGAAACTTAGAAAAACAGGAAAGGAGCAGAATAAACGAAGAAAAAGGAAGGGAGCAAATAAATAATGCCTTCACAGAGCCCGAACGGAAATCGAGGAGAAACGGTAAAATGCAATAAATGCAGAAACGGCCATTTTTGAATTTTGAAAAACTACTATGCCCGAGCTCGACCTCCAAAAAAAAAAAAAAAGGACGAACTCGGGCAGGGGCACTGTTCATACCCTGACCGGGCTCCTCCAACTCGGCAAATCTATGAAAAGTCCGACCTCGTCCTAAGGCCCACGCCTAGAGGTCGGACCTCGGACAACAAAGCAAGGAAGGCCCATCAAAAGGAACGCAGCCCAAAACCTAAAGGCCGAAAAAGCCTAGCAAAGGCGGTTCCACAAAGATAGGGATAAAACTCCCGAAAGATAAGATAAGATAAGAATATCTTATCCAGGGAAGATCACGGCCAACTACTATAAATACACTGGAGCACCCAGGTATGGCATACATTCCACATTCTACACATATCTGCTTGGACCCATGCTAACTTAAGCATCGGAGTGTCATTGGAGGTACAACCACCAACCACTCTACATATCAAGCTCGGGTCCCTGACCCCCACCTCGGGCCTCTCCAAGCGACCGAGCTAAACGTTTCAGGTAACCCTCGGAACACATAGTAAGATAATTCTTTGGATTCGGGTTCACACTTTGATCATGGTTCTTGGTGATCCATGCATTGGCATAGAACTCTTGAACCATTAAGATTCTGACTTGTTGAATGGGGTTGGTAAGAACTTCCCAACCTCTTCTCCGGATCTCATGTCGAATCTCCGGATATTCACCTTTTTTGAGTGAAAAAGGGACCTCGGGGATCACCTTCTTCAAGGCCACAACTTCATAGAAGTGGTCTTGATGCACCCTTGAGATGAATCTTTCCATCTCCCATAACTCGGAGGTAGAAGCTTTTGCCTTCCCTTTCCTCTTTCTAGAGGTTTCTCCGGCCTTGGATGCCATAAATGGTTATGGAAAAACGAAAAAGCAACGCTTTTACCACACCAAACTTAAAAGGTTTGCTCGTCCTCGAGCAAAAGAAGAAAGAAGAGAGTAGAAGAAGAAGAAATGAGGAAGAAGGGAATGGCTTTTGTGTTCGGCCAAAGAGGGGGAGAAGTGGTGTTTAGGTTGTGTGAAAATGAAGGGGTGAAGAAGGGTTTATATAGGGGAGGGGGGAGGGTAAGGTTCGGTCAAGTGAGGGTGGGTTTGGGTGGGAAAGTAGTTTGAATTTGAATGGTGAGGTAGGTGGGGTTTTATGAAGGATGGATGTGAGTGGTGAAGAGGAAGATGGGATTTGATAGGTGAAGGGTTTTTGGGGAAGAAGTATTGAGGTGATTGGTGAATGAGTGAAGAAGAGAGAGAGAGTGGTGGGGTTGGTGGGGATCCTGTGGGTCCACAGATCCTGTGGTGTCAAGGAAAAGTCATCCCTGCACCAAATGGCAAGCAAAATCACGTTTTGAGCCAATTCTGGTGTTAAACGCCGGGCTGGTGCCCATTTCTGGCGTTTAACGCCAGGTTCTTGCCCTTTTCTAGCGTTTAATGCGAGTCTGGTGCCCCTTTCTGGCGTTAAACGCCCAGAATGGTGCCAGACTGGGCGTTAAACGCCCAACTGCTACTCTTACTGGCGTTTAAACGCCAGTAAGTTCTTCCTCCAGGGTGTGCTGTTTTTCTTCCTGTTTTTCATTTTTTTTTGCTTTTTCAATTGATTTTGTGACTTCTCATGATCATCAACCTACAAAATAAAATAAAATAACAAAAGAAAATAGATAACATATAACATTGGGTTGCCTCCCAACAAGCGCTTCTTTAATGTCAGTAGCTTGACAGATGGCTCTCATGGAGCCTCACATTTTCTCAGAGCAATGTTGGAACCTCCCAACACCAAACTTAGAGTTTGAATGTGGGGGTTCAACACCAAACTTAGAGTTTGGTTGTGGCCTCCCAACACCAAACTTAGAGTTTGACTGTGGGGGCTCTGTTTGACTCTGATTTGAGAGAAGCTCTTCATGCTTCCTCTCCATGGTGACAGAGGGATATCCTTGAGCCTTAAACACAAAGGATTCTTCATTCACTTGAATGATCAGTTCGCCTCTATCAACATCAATCACAGCCTTTGCTGTGGCTAGGAAGGGTCTGCCAAGGATGATGGTTTCATCCATGCACTTCCCAGTCTCTAGGACTATGAAATCAGCAGGGATGTAATGGTCTTCAATCTTCACCAAAACATCCTCTACAAGTCCATGAGCTTGTTTTCTTGAGTTGTCTGCCATCTCTAATGAGATTCTTGCAGCTTGCACCTCAAAGATCCCTAGCTTCTCCATTACAGAGAGAGGCATGAGGTTTACACTTGACCCTAAGTCACACAGAGCCTTCTTGAAGGTCATGGTGCCTATGGTACAAGGTATTGAAAACTTCCCAGGATCTTGTCTCTTTTGAGGTAATTTCTGCCTAGACAAGTCATCTAGTTCTTTGGTGAGCAAAGGAGGTTCATTCTCCCAAGTCTCATTTCCAAATAACTTGTCATTTAGCTTCATGATTGCTCCAAGGTATTTAGCAACTTGCTCTTCAGTGACATACTCATCCTCTTCAGAGGAAGAATACTCATCAGAGCTCATGAAAGGCAGAAGTAAGTCCAATGGAATCTCTATGGTCTCATTTTGAGCTTCAGATTCCCATGGTTCCTCATTGGGGAACTCAATGGAGGTTAGTGCATGCCCACTGAGGTCTTCCTCAGTGGCGTTCACTTCCTCTCCTTCCTCTCCAAATTCGGCCATGTTGATGGCCTTGCACTCTCCTTTTGGATTTTCTTCTGTATTGCTTGGGAGAGTACTAGGAGGGAGTTCAGTAACTTTCTTGCTCAGCTGTCCCACTTGTGCCTCCAAATTCCTAATGGAGGACCTTGTTTCAGTCATGAAACTTTGAGTGGTTTTGATTAGATCAGAGACCATAGTTGCTAAGTCAGAGGGGTTCTGCTTAGAATTCTCTGTCTGTTGCTGAGAAGATGATGGAAAAGGCTTGCCATTGCTGAACCTATTTCTTCCACCATTATTGTTGTTAAAACCTTGTTGAGGTTTTTCTTGATTCTTCCATGAGAAATTTGGATGATTTCTCCATGAAGAATTATAGGTGTTTCCATAGGGTTCTCCTAGGTAATTCACCTCTTCCATTGAAGGGTTCTCAGGATCATAGGCTTCTTCTTCAGATGAAGCGTCCTTAGTACTGCTTGGTGCATTTTGCATTCCAGACAGACTTTGAGAGATCAAATTGACTTGTTGAGTCAATATCTTGTTCTGAGCCAAAATGGCATTCAGAGTGTCAATCTCAAGAACTCCTTTCTTCTGATTAGTCCCATTGTTCACAGGATTCCTTTCAGAAGTGTACATGAATTGGTTATTTGCAACCATTTCAATAAGCTCTTGAGCTTCTGTAGGCGTCTTCTTCAGATGAAGAGATCCTCCAGTAGAGCTATCCAAAGACATCTTGGATAGTTTAGAGAGACCATCATAGAAAATACCTATGATGCTCCATTCAGAAAGCATGTCAGAAGGACATTTTCTGATCAATTGTTTGTATCTTTCCCAAGCTTCATAGAGGGATTCTCCATCCTTCTGTCTGAAGGTTTGGACTTCCACTCTAAGCTTACTCAACTTTTGAGGTGGAAAGAACTTTGCCAAGAAGGCATTGACTAGCTTTTCCCATGAGTCCAGGCTTTCTTTAGGTTGTGAGTCCAACCATGTCCTAGCTCTGTCTCTTAAAGCAAAAGGGAATAGCATAAGTCTGTAGACCTCAGGGACAACCCCATTAGTCTTGACAGTGTCACAGATTTGCAAGAATTCAGCTAAGAACTGATGAGGATCTTCCAGTGGAAGTCCATGGAACTTGCAATTCTGTTGCATTAGAGAAACTAATTGAGGCTTAAGCTCAAAGTTGTTTGCTCCAATGGCAGGGATAGAGATGCTTCTACCATAGAAGTCGGGAGTAGGTGCAGTAAAGTCACCTAGCACCTTCCTTGCATTGTTTGCATTGTTGTTGTTTTCGGCTGCCATGTCTTCTTCTTCTTTGAAGATTTCTGTTAGGTCCTCTATAGAGAATTGTGCCTTAGCTTCTCTTAGCTTTCGCTTTAAGGTCCTTTCAGGTTCAGGGTCAGCTTCAACAAGAATGCCTTTTTCTCTGCTCCTGCTCATATGAAAGAGAAGAGAACAAGAAAATGTGGAATCCTCTATGTCACAGTATAGAGATTCCTTGAGGTGTCAGAAGAACAGAAAAATAGAAGAAAGAGGTAGAAGAATTCGAACTTAATCAGATAGAGTTCGAATTGTGCATTGAGAAGGAGTGGTACTCCATAAATAGAAGGATGTGAGAAGAGAGGAGGAGCTTTTTCGAAAATTAAGTTAAAGAATTTGAAAATATTTTGAAAAACACTAATTAATTTTCGAAAATAAGAGTGGGAAAGAAATCAAGTGATTTTTGAAAAAGATTTTGAAATTTGAAATCAAAAAGATTTGATTGAAAATTATTTTGAAAAAGATGTGATTAAAAAGATATGATTGGTTTTAAAAAATGTGATTGAGAAGATATGAGTTGAAAAACATTTTTAAAAGATTTGATTTTAAAAATTAATAACTTGGCTATCAAGAAAAGATATGATTCAAACATTAAACCTTTCTCAACAGAAAAGGCAACAGACTTGAAATGCTGAATCAAATCATTAATTGATAGCAAGTATCTTTGAAAAAGGAAAGAAATTGATTTTGAAAACATTTGATTGAAAAGATATGATTTGAAGAAGATTTGATTTTGAAAAACTTTGAAAACTTGAAAAAAAAATTGATTTGAAAACAAAATCCTCCCCCTTGTGCCATCCTGGCGTTAAACGCCCAGAATGGTGCACATTTTGGCGTTTAACGCCCAATGCACTACCTTTTTGCGCGTTAAACGCCCAACCAGGCACCCTGGCTGGCGTTTAAACGCCAGTCTGTCCTTCTTCACTAGGCGTTTCGAACGCCCAGCTTTTTCTGTGTAATTCCTCTGCTGCATGTTCAGAATCTTCAGTTCCCTGTACTATTGACTTGAAAATAGAACCAAGATCAAATAAACAATGCATTGTGTTCCGAGGGTTACCTGAAACGTGCAGCTCGGTCTTCCGGCAAGGCCCGAGGTGGTGGGTCTGAGACCCGAGCTGGTTGTGCTGAACGGCGGGGGGTTGTACCTGCAATGACACTCCGATGCTTAAGTTAGCATGGGTCCAAGCAGATATCAAGTAGAATTAGAGTATGAGTTATACCTGGGTGCTCCAGTGTATTTATAGTAGTTGGCTGCGATCATCCCTGGATAAGATATTCTTATCTTATCTTATCTTTTGGGAGATTCATCTCTATCTTTGCGGAACCGCCTTTCCCAGGCCCTTTCGGCCTTTAGGTTTTGGGCTTAGTTCCTTCTGATGGGCCTTTCTTTGGCCTGTTTGTCCGAGGTCCGACCTCGAACGTGGGCCTTGGGTCGAGGTCGGGCCTTCTATCAGCTTTACCGAGTTTGGAGAGCTCGGTCAGGGTATGAACAGTGCCCCTGCCCGAGTTCGTCTTTTTTCGGAAGGTCGAGCTCGGGCATAGTAGTTTTTCAAAATTTGAAAACGGTCGTTTCAGCATTTATTGCTTGTTACCGTTTCTTCCTCGATTTCTGTGCGGCGCTCTGTGGAGGCTTTATTTATTTGCCCCTTTCTTCATTTTTCTTTGTTTATTCATCACTTCTTTTCGAGCATCTTCTCTTCTTTCTCTCTGTTCTTCGTCTTCCATTTTTTGTGCGTTTTTTCAGAGTTCTTTTCTGCGCCGCCGTTTTTCCTTTCGTCGGAGCTCGTCGCTTTCTTCTTTTCCAGGTTTGCTTTTTCGCTTTTATTCTTCGTACGCTTCTTTTTTCTGATATCTTCTATGCCCGGGTTGCCCCGAAAAGAGGCGCCGCTATTGCTTTGTATGTGTGTGTGGGGGGACTCTTTTCTCCGATCCATTTTTGTTATTCGAGTTGCTGCCTTCTTGTTTGTAAAAGAACTTTGCTTTCTTTTGTTTTTGTTGAATTTGGTTTTTCTGCCTTTGTGTGATTTTTGTCTTGCTGTTGTATTCTTTCTTTGTAGGCAAGATTTTTTTATGTCTCGAAAGGTGTTTCAAGCAATGTCGACCAAGATTCCGAGTGGTCTAGGTTGGGTAGATCCTGCTCCTTTAAGGGTCCCGTCTATTGTAGATTCTGAGTATCTGATTAGGTTCCGTAGGGAGTGTAGTGTTTGTGAGAACAGGGAGTCTGAGCGGGATTACGAGTTAGCAGCCCCGGAGTCCGAGGAGAGGGTATGTTTTCCGCCGTTAGAGAGTTCCGAGAAACTTTTCTTCTATGCTTATGATTGTTTCTTCTCCAAGCTAGGTGTCCGTCTTCCTTTCACCGACCTGGAATCCGAGGTCCTTTGGTCTTGTAACCTTGCCCCTACACAACTCCATCCGAACTCTTGGGCGTTTTTAAAGCTTTTCCAACTTTTGTGTCAGATTTTAGGCGTCTCCCCTTCTGTTTCTCTTTTTTCTTATCTGTTTGTACTGACGAAGCCGGGGTCGGGTGCTGGGAAGGTGTCCTGGGTTTCGTTTAGGGCTAACCAGGGTAGGAAATTTTGCACTTTGTATGATGAGTCGTTTCACGATTTCAAAAACTATTACTTCAAAGTCCGGGCTGTTGGAGATGTCCGACCTTTTTTCTTAGATGAGAGTGGGGAGCCTTCGTTTCCTCTTTGTTGGCAAGAGAGTGTGGTGTCGGTTAAGTACACTTTCGAGAGTCTAGATGAGGTGGAACAGGCTTTCGTTGGTGTGTTGAGCAGTCTATGGGGTCGGGCACCTCACTTGGATACGAAGAAAATGTTGGGAGATCCAAGCCTTCTCCGTTCCGAGTTAGGTAGTTCCCGACCTCTTTTTGAGATTTCATTTTCATATTTTGACTTTGTTTTGATCTTTCTGTTTGATAACCTCTTTGTTTCGTTTCTGCAGAGATGTCTTCTCAGGCTGATTCTATGAAGTTTCTCCGTCGAGCGAAGAAATCTGCGGCATCTCGGAATATCGAGGCTGAAGCTTCTCCCCGACCTTCTCCGCAGAAGACTACAATTGGTGTTCAGACTCGGTCGAAGACCATTCCGGTCCCTCAGTTCCGAGCTATAACTCAGGATCCTCCGACCTCCGGACCCGGTCAGCTTTCCCCGACCTCGACCTCGGGTCCTCCCCCCAAGAAACAGAAGACTTCCCGAGAGCCTGCTGGTTTCAATGACAAGGATTTCGATGCTCTCGGTTGGGTTGAGCAGCACATTCTTCCTCAGACTTTTATTTCTACTGATGATGCGTCCATGGAGCATCACTTTCAGTATATGGCGCGGAGTTGTGTTCGGATGGCTAGCCTTCATGCCGCCATTGCTCGGGAGTTTAAGAAAGCTCCCCTTGGGGCGACCAGCTCCCGACTTGAGAAGGCCCGGTCCGAGCTTGATAAGGTTAGTCAGCTGAAGGATGCTAGGATTGCCGAGCTGGAGGAGTCTTTGGAGGAAGAGAAGACTAGGGCTACCGCGGCTGTGGCGGTGGCGAAGACGTCTGAGGAGACGGCGAGGGTGGCGACGGAGAACTATACCAAGCTGTATGCTGAGCTTGTGGAGACGAAGGAGAAGCTGCAATCTGCTCGGGATGACTTTTATGAGCTGGAAGATAATGTGGCCAAGGGTATGGATGCTATGTTTGTGAATTTGAGGGATCAGGTCCGGGTTCTTGCTCCCGAATTGGATCTCAGTTTGTTCAGTACGGATAACATGGTTGTGGAGGGGAAGATTGTTCCTGCCCCTGTTGAGGATGAGGTTCCGATGTCCGACCCCAAGGCTCCGGTGTCCGACCCCGAGGCTCCGGTCGTGAACCCGACTTCACCTTTGGCCGAGGATAGAGTTGGTATGGAGGTTCCAAGCGATGGTGCTGTTCCTGCAGTCCCGATATCCATGTTTCAGCCAGGTGTTGATGCGGAGTCTGGAAAGGGCCTTGATCCTCTGTAATTTTTTGTACTTTTTGTGCTTTTGCCCGACCTGTGGGCTTTTTGTTTTTTGGATGTTTTCTGCAAACATTTTGGACACCTGTTCTGCTATTTTAGCTACTCTTGTAGCTTTATTATGCCATGCTTTGTGTTTCGATTGTCTCGTTCCGCTTTTATGCTTTTTAGTTGTTCTCGGGTAACAACTTTTTAGCTAGCGTTTTGACTTCTCGCTTTTGCTTTTTTAGTTGTTTTTGGGTAACAACTTTTTAGCTAGCGCTTTGACTTCTCGCTTTTTGCTTTTTAGTTGTTTTTGGGTAACAACTTTTTAGCTAGTGCCTTGACTTTCTCGCTTTTTGCTTTTTAGTTGTTTTTGGGTAACAACCTTTTAGCTAGCGCCTTGACTTTCTCGCTTTTTGCTTTTTAGTTGTTTTTGGGTAACAACTTTTTTGCTAGCGCCTTGACTTTCTCGCTTTTTGCTTTTTAGTTGTTTTTGGGTAACAACTTTTTAGCTAGCGCCTTGACTTTCTCGCTTTTTGCTTTTTAGTTGTTTTTGGGTAACAACTTTTTAGCTAGCGTTTCTCGAAGTCCTGGTTCTTTGCCAGCTTCTTTCTTGGGTCCGAGTTTACTCTCGGACATCGGGATCCTTGAGTACCCCTTTGGTCAGGTCCGACTTCGTTGTTTGGTCGGCCTTTTTTAAGTTATTTTTGTAACTTCTTTTCTATTTGGCTTTTTGAGCCATTTCAGAGTTACTTTTATAACTTCTCACATTAATTTGAACCTCGTCGCTTCATCTTTGCCGACCTCGTATGGCCTTTGGCAAATGATTTTTTGCGTTTTGCCGAGCATAAATTAATGCGCCTTGGTGGGGTACTTTTTAGGATATGCTTTATAACGAGAAAGAGAAAATAAAGAAATTTGATTAGTATTAAAAAGAAGAATATGTACAAAGTGTTTACCCTTTTGACTAGGCCGGGTGTCCTACTTAACCGGGTGTCTCATTAAAAAACCCTCGTGGGGAAAAAGAGTACACCTCGGGTTAAGTTTTTCTAGCTGTAGTATCGTCTTAGGTTACAGGCGTGCCAGGTTCTGGGCAGCTCATTGCCTTCTAGGTCGGATATCTTGTAGTAGCCTGTCCCTAAAACTTCTGTTACTTTGTAGGGCCCCTTCCAATTTGCGGCTAGCTTTCCTTCTCCCGATTTTTGTGTTCCGATGTCGTTTCGGATTAAAATCAGGTCGTGAGTGGAGAAGCTTCGTTTTATCACCTTTCGGTTATATCTGAGGGCCGTTCGTCGTTTTAAGACTTCTTCTCTGATTCGGGCTCTTTCTCGGACCTCGGGTAGGAGGTCGAGTTCTTCCCTTTGTGCCTGAGGGTTGCCTCCTTCGTTGTAGAAGATGGTTCTGGGTGATCCTTCGTCTATTTCGACGGGAATCATTGCCTCCATTCCGTAGGCTAGTCGGAATGGGGATTCTCCTGTTGTAGAGTGCGGGGTTGTCCGATATGCCCATAATACCTGGGGGAGTTCATCGGCCCATGCCCCTTTGGCCTCTTGGAGTCTTCGTTTTAACCCGGCCAAGATGACTTTATTTGCGGCCTCTGCTTGTCCATTGGCTTGCGGGTGTTCGACCGATGTGAACTGCTGTTTGATTTTTAGCTCGGCCACCAAGTTCTGAAAACTTGTGTCTGTGAACTGTGTTCCATTGTCTGTTGTGATGGAGTAGGGGACTCCGAACCTCGTGACAATGTTTTTGTATAGGAATTTACGGCTTTTCTGAGCCGTAATAGTGGTTAAGGGTTCAGCCTCGATCCACTTTGTGAAGTAGTCGACCCCTACTATGAGGTACTTGACTTGCCCCGGTCCTTGTGGGAATGGGCCGAGTAGGTCGAGTCCCCACTTTGCGAAGGGCCATGGTGCGGTGATGCTTATGAGGTCTTCGGGCGGTGCTTTGTGAAAATTGGCGTGTTTTTGGCAGGGGGGCATATTTTCACAAACTCTGCCGCGTCTCTTTGCAAGGTCGGCCAGTAGAACCCGGCTCTGACTATTTTCTTGGACAGGGCCCGGGCTCCGAGATGGTTCCCACACATGCCTTTGTGGACTTCTTCGAGGACGCTCTTTGTTTCTGTGGTCGGGACGCACCTCAGGAGGGGGTTTGAGAATCCTCTTCTGTATAATACGTCGTGGATTAACGTGTAGTTCTGGGCGTCTTTTGTAAGCCTTTTAACTTCTTTTCTTTCGGCGGGGAGAGTTCCCGATTTCAGATAGTTGAGTATGGGGGTTATCCATCCTTGTTGTTGCCCGGATATATTTAGTATTTCTTCCTCCCTTAACACGGAGGGGGATTGTAGAGTTTCTTGGAGGAGACTTCTGTTGTTCCCTCCGGGCTTGGTGCTAGCAAGTTTTGAGAGGGCGTCTGCCCGGGCATTTTGCTCCCGGGGTATGTGCTGGATTTGTATTTCCGGGAAGTGTCGTAATTGCGCCTGTGTTTGGTCCAGGTATTTTTTCATAGTAGGGTCTTTGGCCTGGTAGCTTCCATTTACTTGTGATGTGACGACCTGGGAGTCGCTGAAGATCGTGATCCTCTTTGCTCTGACCTCTTCGGCTAGTTTTAGTCCCGCTAGTAGGGCTTCGTATTCGGCTTGGTTATTTGAGGCCTGGAACTCGAATTTTAGGGATAGCTCAATCCGTGTTCCTTGATCGCTTTCGAGTATAACACCGGCCCCGCTTCCTGTTTTGTTTGAGGATCCGTCGACATACAGATTCCATGAGAGTGGGGTTCCCGGGGTCTCAGTGTATTCTGCGACGAAGTCGGCTAGGTATTGAGATTTTATGGCAGTCCGGGCTTCATAGTGGAGGTCGAACTCGGACAATTCCACCGCCCATTGTAGGATTCGTCCTGCCATGTCTGTCTTTTGTAGGATGTGTCTCATGGGTTGGTTTGTCCGGACTTTGATGGTGTGGGCTTGAAAGTAGGGGCGGAGTCTCCGAGCTGTGAACACTAGTGCATAGGCGATTTTCTCTATTTTCTGATAGTTTAATTCGGCCCCTTGTAGTGCTTTGCTTACGAAGTATATGGGGTGTTGCCCCTCCTCATTTTCTCGTATTAGTGCCGAGGCGACTGCCCGATGTCCGACCGACAGGTATAGTACGAGCTCTTCCCCTTTTAGAGGTCGGGTTAAGATTGGTGGCCGCCCGAGGAATTCCTTGAATTCTTGGAAGGCCTTTTCGCATTCCGGGGTCCAAGAGAAGGGTTTCCCTTTCTTTAGGAGTGAGTAGAGAGGGAGTGATCTTATCGCTGATCCTGCCAAGAATCTTGATAGGGCGGCTAGTCTCCCATTTAGTTGTTGTACTTCTTTGACACACGTCGGGCTTTTCATATTGAGTATTGCTTGGCATTTGTCCGGGTTTGCTTCGATGCCTCTCTGAGTCAGCATGAAGCCTAAGAACTTCCCGGCTTCTGCGGCGAAGGTGCACTTTGTCGGGTTAAGTCTTATGTTGTGTTTCCGGAGGGTGTCGAAGATACTGCTGAGGTCGGCGACCAAGTTTCTGTCTTCTTGTGTCTTTACTAGCATGTCGTCGACGTACACCTCTAGCTGTAGCCCGATGTGTTCTGAGAACACTTTGTTCATTAGCCTCTGGTAGGTTGCCCCTGCGTTCTTTAGCCCGAAGGGCATTACTACGTAGCAGTAGTTTGCCCTTGGGGTTATGAACGAGGTCTTTTCTTGGTCGGGTCCATACATCGGGATTTGATTGTATCCCGAGTATGCATCCATGAAGGAGAGGTATCTGTAGCCCGAAGCGGCATCGACTAAGGCGTCGATGTTCGGTAGTGGATATGGATCTTTGGGGCAGGCTTTGTTGAGATCCGTGTAGTCGACGCACATCCTCCATTTTCCATTGGGCTTCTTCACTAGGACCACGTTTGCGAGCCATAGGGGGTACTTTACTTCCCTAATGAACCCTGCATCTAGTAGTGCTTGCACTTGTTCTTCTATTGCTTGCATGCGTTCGGGCCCGAGCTTCCTGCGTCTTTGTTGGACAGGTCGGGATCCCGGGTATACTGATAGCTTATGGCACATCAGGTCGGGGCTTATGCCTGGTATATCGGAGGCTTTCCAGGCGAAGAGGTCGGAATTCTCCCTTAAGAGGGTTGTGAGTTCCTCCTTTAGGCCTGCTTCGAGGTTTGCCCCTATGTTTGTTACTTTCTCGGGTGTGTTCCCGATCTGGATCTTTTCGGTCTCTCCTTCTGGTTGTGGCCGAAGATCTTCTCGGGCTTGGACTCGCCCGAGTTCTATTGTGTTGACCTCTTTCCCTTTTAGGCTCAGGCTTTCGTTGTAGCATCGTCGTGCTAGTTTTTGGTCGCCTTTTAGGGTAGCGATTCCCTTTGCGGTAGGGAACTTCATACAGAGGTGTGGGGTCGAGACTATAGCCGCTAGTCTGTTTAGGGTTGGTCGTCCGATGAGGGCATTGTATGCTGAAGTGACGTCGACTACAATGTAGTCGATGCTTAGTGTTTTGGTTTGCTCGCCTTTTCCAAAGGTAGTGTGTAATGAGATGTATCCCAAGGGGCGGATCGGGGTATCTCCTAGTCCAAACAGGTCAGTGGGATAGGCTTTTAGCTCTTTTTCTTCGAGTCCGAGCTTGTCGAAGGCTGCTTTGAACAGGATATCTGCTGAGCTTCCTTGGTCGATCAGGGTTCGATGTAAGTTGGCGTTGGCTAGGATGATGGTGATCACCATAGGGTCGTCGTGTCCGGGTATTATTCCAAGAGCATCTTCTCGGGTAAATGAGATAGTAGGTAACTCGGGTAAGGGGCTGTCTTCTCGGACATGGTAGACTTCTTTGAGGTGTCTCTTCCGTGAGGATTTGGATGTCCCTCCCCCTGCGAAACCTCCGTTTATCATGTGTATGTGCCTTTCAGGAGTTCGCGGGGTTCGTGTTTGCTCGGCCCGATCTTCGTTATCTCCCCGTCTTCTCTTTCTGGTTTCTTCTCCTTTCTCAGCTATGTATCTGTCGAGTTTTCCCTCTCTGGCTAGCTTTTCTATAACATTCTTTAAGTCGTGGCAGTCGTTAGTAGAGTGGCCGTAGAGTCTGTGATATTCGCAGTACTCGGACCGATCTCTTCCTGCTCTCTTGTGCTTCAGAGGTTTGGGTGGTGGGATCTTCTCGGTGTGGCATACTTCTCTGTAGACGTCTACCAGGGAGACTCGGAGGGGAGTGTAGCTGTGGTACTTTCGTGGCTTGTCCGAGCTGGATTCTTCTTTCTTCTTCTGTTCCCGATCTCGATCTCGGGGCGGGTTGGTTGACTCCTTCCTAGAAGAGTCTCTCAGCTGGGAGGTTTCTTCCATGTTGATATACTTTCCTGCCCGTTCTTGTACTTCGTATAAGGAGGTCGGGTATCTTTTGGATAGGGATTGGCTAAACGGTCCTTCTTTTAGGCCGTTTGCTAGTCCCATGATGGCTGCTTCCGTGGGCAAGTGTTGTATGTCCAGGCAGGCCTTGTTGAATCGCTCCATGTACTCTCTGAGAGTTTCTTGGTTGCCTTGTTTGATCCCGAGTAGGCTGGGGGCATGTTTTGCCTTGTCCTTTTGAATAGAGAACCTTGTTAAGAATTTTTTGGTCAGGTCTTCAAAGCTGGAGATTGATCCTGGTGGCAGGTTGTCGAACCACTTCATGGCTGACTTAGTGAGAGTGGTGGGGAAGGCTTTGCATCGAATCGCGTCGGAGGCGTCGACTAAGTACATTCTGCTTCTGAAATTGCTGAGGTGATGACTTGGATCGGTGGTGCCGTCGTAGAGGTCCATATCTGGTGGTTTGAAGTTTCGCGGTACCTTCTCTTTCATGATCTCTTGTGTGAAGGGATCATGGTTGCTTTCGGGAGTGGTGCCGTGTTCCGTCCGATCTTTTAGGTTGGCCTCTATCTTCCGCAGTTTTTCTTCCAATTCTCTGCGTTTGCGAGCTTCCCTTCTCAGATCCTGTTCAGTTTCCTTCTGCTTCTTTACGTCCTCTTCGAGTTGTCTCAGCCGGCTTTGTTGTGCCCGAACTGTTTCCAGAATCTCCGAACTTTTTTCTCTTTCGGGATTTTGTGGATCTTTGTCTGGGGGTGATGTCTTTGGGCGATTCTGTTTGTTTCCTCCTGGAGTGCGTGGTGATAGAGGGCTGTCCGGCCGTTCTCCGGTGTCAACTTCCTCTTCTTGTTCTGATGTAGCGTGGTTATTGTTGGGAGGGTCGTCCGCCATGGTAAAGGGATGACTTCCAGGTCCCCGGCAACGGCGCCAATGTTCCGAGGGTTACCTGAAACGTGCAGCTCGGTCTTCCGGCAAGGCCCGAGGTGGTGGGTCTGAGACCCGAGCTGGTTGTGCTGAACGGCGGGGGGTTGTACCTGCAATGACACTCCGATGCTTAAGTTAGCATGGGTCCAAGCAGATATCAAGTAGAATTAGAGTATGAGTTATACCTGGGTGCTCCAGTGTATTTATAGTAGTTGGCTGCGATCATCCCTGGATAAGATATTCTTATCTTATCTTATCTTTTGGGAGATTCATCTCTATCTTTGCGGAACCGCCTTTCCCAGGCCCTTTCGGCCTTTAGGTTTTGGGCTTAGTTCCTTCTGATGGGCCTTTCTTTGGCCTGTTTGTCCGAGGTCCGACCTCGAACGTGGGCCTTGGGTCGAGGTCGGGCCTTCTATCAGCTTTACCGAGTTTGGAGAGCTCGGTCAGGGTATGAACACATTGCAAGACACCAAACTTAAAATTAGACACTAGACTCAAACAAGAAACATAAAATATTTTTGGTTTTTTTATGATTTTAAAATTTTTTTGTGTTTTTTTTTTCGAAAATTATATGGAAATAGAAAATAAAAGTTTCAGAATTCTTAATTTGGATTCCAGGAATCATTGCAATGCTAGTCTAAGACTCCGGTCCAGGAATTAGACATGGCTTCACGGCCAGCCAAGCTTTCAAAGAAAGCTTCGGTCCAAAACACTAGACATGGCCAATGGCCAGCCAAGCCTTAGCAGATCATTGCTCCAATAGCGAGATTGATAGAGATCAACAAGCTCTTGTGATGATTAGTTGAAGCCTCGGTCCAATAAGATTAGACATGGCTTCTCAGCCAGCCAGATTTCAACAGATTATCATGAAACACTAGAATTCATTCTTAAGAACTCTGAAAAAAGTACCTAATCTAAGCAACAAGATGAACCGTCAGTTGTCCATACACAAAACAATCCCCGGCAACGGCGCCAAAAACTTGGTGTGCGAAATTGTGATCACTGCTTTTCACAACTCAAATAATCCCTAGTAATGGCCCCAAGAACTTGGTGCTCAATACCATGGCATAAACACAACTTTGCACAACTAACCAGCAAGTGCACTGGGTCGTCCAAGTAATAAACCTTACGCGAGTAAGGGTCGATCCCACGGAGATTATTGGTATGAAGCAAGCTATGGTCACCTTGTAAATCTTAGTCAGGCAGACTCAAATGGGTATAGTGATATACGAATAAAGCATAAAGATAAAGATAGAGGTACTTATGTAATTCATTGGTTGGAACTTCAGATAAGCGTATGAAGATGCCTTCCCTTCCGTCTCTCTGCTTTCCTACTGTCTTCATCCAATCCTTCTTACTCCTTTCCATGGCAAGCTTATGCAAGGGTTTCACCGTTGTCAGTGGCTACCTCCCATCCTCTCAGTGAAAACGTTCCTATGCTCTGTCACAGCATAGGCTAATCAGCTGTCGGTTCTCGGTCAGGCCGGAATAGAATCCAGTGATTCTTTTGCGTCTGTCACTAACGCCCCGCCTGCTAGGAGTTTGAAGCACGTCACAGTCATTCAATCATTGAATCCTACTCAGAATACCACAGACAAGGTTAGACCTTCCGGATTCTCTTGAATGCCGCCATCAGTTCTAGCCTATACCACGAAGACTCTGATCTCACGGAATGGCTAGCTCGTTTGTCAGGCGAGCACTCGGTTGTCAGGCGATCAACCATGCATCGTGTATCAGGAATCCAAGAGATATTCACCCAATCTAAGGTAGAACAGAGGTGGTTGTGAGAATGATGATGAGTGTCACGGATCATCACATTCATCAAGTTGAAGAACAAGTGATATCTTGGACAAAGAACAAGCGGAATTGAATAGAAGAACAATAGTAATTGCATTAATACTCGAGGTACAGCAGAGCTCCACACCTTAATCTATGGTGTGTAGAAACTCCACCGTTGAAAATACATAAGAACAAGGTCTAGGCATGGCCGAATGGCCAGCCTCCCAATGATCTAAGATAGCATAAAATGAAGATAGCTACCCAGATATATCAATACAATAGTAAAAGGTCCTACTTATAGAAAACTAGTAGCCTAGGGTGTACAGAGATGAGTAAATGACATAAAAATCCACTTTCGGGCCCACTTGGTGTGTTCTTGGGCTGAGCAATGAAGCAATTTCGTGTAGAGACTCTTCTTGGAGTTAAACGCCAGCTTTTATGCCAGTTTGGGCGTTTAACTCCCATTTAGGTGCCAGTTCCGGCGTTTAACGCTGGAATTTCTGAGGGTGACTTTGAACGCCGGTTTGGGCCATCAAATCTTGAGCAAAGTATGGACTATCATATATTTCTGGAAAGCCCAGGATGTCTACTTTCCAACGCCGTTAAGAGCGCGCCAATTGGGCTTCTGTAGCTCCAGAAAATCCACTTCGAGAGCAGGGAGGTCAGAATCCAACAGCATCTACAGTCCTTTTCAGTCTCTGAATCAGATTTTTGCTCAGGTCCCTCAATTTCAGCCAGAAAATACCTGAAATCACAGAAAAACACACAAACTCATTGTAAAGTCCAGAAAAGTGAATTTTAACTAAAAACTAATAAAAATATACTAAAAACTAACTAGATCATACTAAAAACATACTAAAAACAATGCCAAAAAGCGTACAAATTATCCGCTCATCATGGATTCTTCAAGCTTTCCAACAAAACCATAATGAGTGAGAAAGGGGCTCGTTGGTGCTCATGAAGGGTTGAGATTGAGTTGTTCATCTAAGGAGTTCATGAAATGGACGGTCTGCATGCATTGTTGAGGCTTTGACGAGGATCCTCTTCCCATTGGCTGCATGCATTTAGGTGTTCGATGATGCGTGCATGCAAATTCTGTTTCCCCATGAGCGCATTCTTCTAGGCACATGTGACCATCCTCACATAGCTGATCCTAGCCGTGGCCCCTCCTTGTGTTTGTTAAAATTTTTTTTTCCTGCATGAACCAAAACAACTAGCCTTAAAACATTAATGTAGTCGTGGCAATTGATTTGTTACTAACGGAAAAGAATTGTTTTGTTTTGTTTATTATTATTTATTATTAAAAAATTTTTATGGTCAATTGTGTCCCTTAATTAAAGATGCTAAAAGTTGGTGAACACCAAACTTATCTTTTATTGAGGGGACGGCTTAGCAATGCAAACCATTCTTCACAATTGATGTATTTTTAAAAAAAAAAATTTGATGCATGATCCCTTTCTGTATGGTTTTGATTCCAAGATTGGGAAATGATCCTCTGAACATTGTTACACATGCAGACACCAAACTTAGTGTTTGGTCATATGCTCCATCAAAAGAACTACGCATATGTTCTAAGAATAGCTCCCTTTCTTTTGAAAAGCAAAAATTAAGTGTGCCTTGAGGGACACCAAACTTAGAAGTCTGACTTATGCTCTAAAATAAAATATGCATTTATCAAATATGAAAGTTCAAAATCATGCTCAGGAAATCATAGCTTATTAAAGAGAAGACAAAAATCTTAAATCATGGGTTGCCTCCCATGAAGCGCTCTTTTATTGTCACTAGCTTGACATTGGACTCCCTTTAAGGTGGTTGATGTTGGTGATGTCTCAACTTGTCACCTCTCACTATCAGCTTTCTCTGTGTGCCTTGATGCTCAATTTCCATATGCTCAAGAGAAAGTACTTGGTTGACAGTGTAATAATCTTTTGTTCCCAGCTGTTGATACACTAGTTGCACCTTGTCACCTTTGGCAAATCCTTCAGTTGGGATTTTCTTATTCTTCCACCCTTTGTAAGCCTTTTTCTTGTTTTTCTTCTTTTTCTTTCTTGTTGATCTTTCTTTCTTGGCAGTGACTTGGGTTGTGACACCTTCCTTCTTGTTTATCATCCCAGCTTCTTTTTGAATTCCTTCTTCTTCTTGCAGATGCTTGTTTTTCTGTTCTACTGCCTTGTCGGTTGCTTGCCTTGGAAGGAAGTCACCACTTGTCTTGCTTGTTTCTTCATTCCTTTGTAATTCTGGAAAGACTTTTAAGGTGATGCTCTCCTCATGCATCCTGAGGGTTAGCTCTCCCTGCTCTATATCCACAATGGCTCTAGCAGTGGCCAAAAATGGTCGACCAAGTATTATGGAGTCATTTCCATTTTCTGAAGAATACAGGATCACAAAATCTGCCGGATAGATGAACTTGTCAACTTTAACCAAAAGGTTCTCAATCAGCCCTTTAAGATATACTACTGATTGGTCCACCAACTCCAAGGACATCTGTATTGGTTTTACCTCCTTTATGCCAAGCTTCTTTACTAAAGAAGATGGGATTAGATTTATGCTTGCTCCTAAGTCACACATCCCCTTGTTGATGAATAGGTTTCCAATAGTGCAGGGTAAGAAGAAACCTCCAGGATCTTCAAGCTTGGGAGGGAGTCCCTTTTTGATGAGTGCGCTGCATTCTTCACTAAGCATTACAGTCTCCTTCTCATTCCAACTTCTCTTCTTGTTGATGAGCTCCTTTAAGAACTTGGCATACAGAGGCATTTGCTCCAATGCCTCAGCCAAAGGTATGTTGATTTCCAGTTTCTTGAAAGTTTCAAGAAATTTGTGGAAATACTGATCCTTTGTCTCTTTGTGGAATCTTTGAGGATAAGGTATTGGGGATGTCAAGCTTTTCTCCCCTTGAAGTTGTCTTGGAATTGGTTCTTCCATGATTTGCTTTCCTTTCTTCAGATTCTGTGGTTGGTTGTTTTCCTCTGTGAGTTTTTCTGGGACATTCTTGCTTGTCATGTCCTTGTTGATGGCTTCATCATTCCTTGTTGGCTCATTGTCATTCTCCATAAGTTTCTTGGTTGCTCCTTGGTTACCATCCACTAATATCTTTCCACTCCTTAGTTGCACGACCTTGCATTCTTCCTTTGGGTTAGGAATGGTGTCACTTGGTAGTGAGCCTGATGGTTTTTCAACAGAAATCTGTTTGGAGATTTGTCCAATCTGCCTCTCTAGGTTCTTCATGGCAGCTTCTTGATTCTTTGTTGTCAATTCTTGGTTCTTTGTTATTTTTTCCATGAGCAGCTCTAGATTAGTGATCCTCTGAGATTCTTGTGGGATGGGTTGGTTTTGGGGTGTTGATGGATGATGGTAAGTGCTTTGGTTAGTTGGGTGGTTATTGGGTAGGTGATGGTTAGAATTGGGGTAGTTATTTTGTGGTTTTCTGTATGTGTTTTGGTTAGTGTTTGGCTGGGGGTTGTGGTTTGTGCTTTTCCAATTGTTCTGACTTGAGTTTCTTTGCCATGGTTGTTGGTTTTGATTGTGGTTGTCTCCCCATCTGAGGTTGGGATGGTTCTTCCAAGATGAATTGTAAGTATCACCATAGACTTCATTTGTTCCAGGATTTTAGTTGTGCATGTATTGGACTTGCTCTTGCTGTTGCTCCTCTTGAGTTTCTTCACTTTGCACCCATGTGGTTGATGGTTGACTTGTGGTGCTCACTGCTGCTACTTGCAGGCCATCAATTCTTTTGGCCATTTGCTCAAACTGTTGTTGAATCTGCTGCTGCATCATCTTGTTCTGAGCTAGAATTGAATCAACTCCTTCCAACTCCATTACTCCTCTTCTTTGTGATGGTTGGCGTTGTCTTTGATGAGCAAAGAGATATTGGTTGTTGGCCACCATATCAATGAGGTTTTGAGCTTCCTCTGTGGTTTTCATGAGTTGTAATGAGCCTCCAGCTGAGTGATCAAGTGCTTCTTGAGCCCTCAGAGTAAGTCCTTCATAGATGTTCTGCAACTTATCCCATTCAGTAAACATCTCTGGTGGACATTTTCTCAATAGAGCTTTATATCTTTCCCATGCTTCATATAAATTCTCAGCCTCCATTTGAGTGAATATCTGCACCTCAGTCTTCAATCTTATGATTCTTTGAGGGGATAAAATTTGGCGAGGAACTTGCTCACCAAGTCATCCCAAGTGTTGATGCTTTCCTTTGGGAACGTTTTTAGCCATTGAGTGGCTTTGTCTCTGAGAGAGAATGGAAAGAGCAACAACTTGTAACTGTCAGGAGGCACACCATTGGTTTTAACAGTGTCACAAATCCTCAAGAAGGTGGATAAGTGTTGATTTGGATCCTCCAATGGTCCTCCTCCAAAAGAACAGTTGTTTTGAACCAAAGTGATGAGCTGTGGCTTTAGTTCAAAGTTGTTTGCATTGACATTGGGGAGAAGAATGCTACTCCCACAGTGTCTAGCATTTGCAAATGTGTAGGAAGCCAGTACTCTTCTTTGTTGTTGGTTATTATTGGCTCCTCCTTCTAGTTGATTGGGATTTGATGGATCTCCTTCCATTTCTTGGAATTCCTCCTCAGATTCTTCCTCTCCAATAACGTTCTTCCCTCTTTCAGCTCTTCTTATCCTTCGAAGAGTCCTTTGGTCAATTTCAGAGAGAATAGGGGAAGATCTTCCTGTACCTGACATACAAACACACAACAATAAACACACAGATCCAAAAAATCAACAAAACTTCAATCTATTGCTAGAATGAAATTTTAGTTAGTTTAAGCAAAAATTCAAACAGTTAGTGTGTTAGAGAAACGGAAAAGAAAAAGTGCTTGATCTAGACCTCCACTTCACTTAATCATTGTCAATCTATTTCAATCCCCGGCAACGGCGCCAAAAACTTGATGTGCGGAAAACGATCCGACACAAAACTCACTGGCAAGTGTACCGGGTCGCATCAAGTAATAATAACTCACATGAGTGAGGTCGATCCCACAGGGATTGAAGGATTGAGCAATTTTAGTTTAGTGGTTGATTTAGTCAAGCGAATTAAGTTTTGGTTGAGTGGTTTGTATTTAACAGAAGCTAAATTGCTTGGAATGTAAAGGGAGAGGGGTAGAATTGCAGAAATTAAAAGAAACTGAAAGTAAAAGGGCTTAATCTTAAAGAGCAAGAAATTAAATGACTGAATCTTAAAGTGCAAGAAATGTAAATTGCAGAAACTTAAAGTGCAAGAAATATAAATGGCTTGAATATAAAAGGGATTTGAGGACAGGGATTTCAGAATTTAAGCAAGAGAAATTGAATTGCAACAATCAATAGAGCAGAAATTGAATTAGAAACAATTAGAACTCAAACAGTGAGGAAATTAGGTGCAGCAAAGGTTCACAGAAGAACCAAAAGTAAATTGGGATCTCAGGACTCCAGAGACTAGGTAGCAAAGCCTAGATCTCAATTGCCTTCCCGGATCCAAGTTCACAAAGCAATTGACAAGAAATAGAAGGAGAAGCAGTAAAGGAAATGTGTTTGAATTCAATTATGCAGAAATGAAATCAAAGGGATTTTGAATGGAGATTGAGACAGAATTTCCTCAATTCTTCACACCCAAAACTCAAAACAAGAAAAGTAAAAGTGCCCAAGCAAGAACGAGGAAGAAGAGAGATCAATTCTCCTCCCCAATTCTCTGAAATCTCAGTGAAGTCACCAAGAGAAGTTTCAACAGCTCCAAATAAAAGCAAAGGTTCAAAGGAAAATTCAAAGTTCAAAAGCAAAGCAAAAGGTCCTAATTACATCAAACTAGCTCCTATTTATACACTTTCCATTCTTGGATCTTAGGATTTGGATGGGCTTTTGATTTGGTGAAGAAATGAATTTTATTGGATCTTTAATCTAATTTTAGCCCATGAAGGATTGCTTCCAAGAGGCTGCCCTGCCCTTGCGGAGGGCAGGGCAGAAAATTGATGCGGCTGCCCCATGGTGCGTGCGCGTGGTGCGAGCTTGGTGCGCAGGATGCTGCCATGCCCTCGCGGAGGGCAGGGCAGAAAAATTTGGTGCGCCAGATTGGTGCCTTGGTGCGCTGCTGGTGCTGCCGAATGATGCCCTTGGTGCGCCAGGTTGGTGTGCCTGTGTGCCACATCAAAAATGCTGCCCTGCCCTCGCGGAGGGCAGGGCAGTGTTTCCAAACTGAAGTCCCGTGATCGAGACATGGCTGAAACACACGCTACTTATTTTTCTTGGCTTTCTTGGCACCATAATCAAGCCTAGTTCCTTGCTTCTTCATTGTTCCGTGTTCGACTCTTGTGGCATGCAATGGTGGGCTTTTTCTTTGAATTTTTCCTTTTAGAGAGCCCGATACTGCCCTTGTGGAGGGCAGGGCAAGGTTTTTCCTTCCTTTGATCCAAGGCACCATTTTGTGCTTTGCCCTTGTCGTGGGCTGGGCAGAGTTGCCTCTTCTTGGCTTGCTCCCTTATGTTGCCCTCCTAGAGGGCAGTGTGCCCTTGTGGAGGGCAATGCTTGCTTCCTCCAATCATGCGGCACACTTTTCCTTCCTTTGGCCACGTTTTCTTAGGCCACGCTTTTCCTTTTTTTTCTTTTCTTCACCTACAATAAACCAAAACAACCACTCAAAGTATCACTAAATTCAAGAGGCTTATAAATCAATTAAAATTCAATTAAATTTAGCTTAAACCTCATGAGTTAACATTAATTTCATGGTGGTTGTTTGATTTAAAGAATTTATGCATTTTCATTCCAAATCACTTACTTAGGATGCAAGAAAGTGCATAAAGACTAACAAAACAAGTAAAATTAGCTTGAAAAATGGGTATATGATGACTTGTCATCACAACCTAGTCTCTGGAGTCCTGAGATCACATTTTTCCCTTTTGGTTCTTCTGTGAACCTCTGCTGCACTTAATTTTCTTACTGTTTGAGTTCTAATTGCTTCTAATTCAATTTCAGTTCTATCAATTGTTGCCATTCAATTTCTCTTTGCTTAGATTCTGATATCCCAGTCCTCAAATCCTTTTTTCATTCAAGCAATTTATATTCCTTGCACTTTAAGTTACTACAATTTACATTTCTTGCACTTTAAGTTTCAGTCATTTAATTTCTTGTTCTTTAAAATTCAGTCCTTTTACTTTTAGTTCCTTTTAATTTCTGCAATTCTTCCCTTCCCCCTTTACATTTTCTGTTATTTACTTCCTGTTAAATACAAATCACTCAACCAATACTTGATTCGCTTGACTAAATCAACCACTAAACTAAAATTGCTCAATCCTTCAATCCCTGTGGGATCGACCTCACTCATGTGAGTTATTATTACTTGATGCGACCCGGTACACTTGCCGGTGAGTTTTGTGTCGGATCGTTTTCCGCACATCAAGTTTTTGGCGCCGTTGCCGGGGATTGAAATAGATTGACAATGATTAAGTGAAGTGGAGGTCTAGATCAAGCACTTTTTCTTTATTTTTAACTAACACACTAACTGTTTGAATTTTTGCTTAAACTAACTAAAACTTCATTCTAGCAATAGATTGAAGTTTCACTGGTTTTCTGGATCTGTGTGTTTCTTATTGTGTGTTTGTAAGTCAGGTACAGGAAGAGCCTCCCCTATTCTCTCTGAAATTGACCAAAGAACTCTTCGAAGAATAAGAAGAGCTGAAAGAGGGAAGAACGTTGTTGGAGAGCAAGAATCTGAGGAGGAATTCCAAGAAATAGAAGGAGATCCATCAAATCCCAATCAACCAGAAGGAGGAGCCAACAATAACCCACAACAAAGAAGAGTACTGGCTTCCTACACATTTGCAAATGCTAGACATTGTGAGAGTAGCATTCTTACCCCCAATGTCAATGCAAACAACTTTGAACTAAAGCCACAGCTCATCACACTGGTCCAAAACAACTGTTCTTTTGGAGGAGGGCCATTGGAGGATCCGAATCAACATTTATCTACCTTTATAAGGATTTGTGACACTGTCAAAACCAATGGTGTGCCTCCTGACAGTTACAAGTTGCTGCTCTTTCCATTCTCTCTCAGGGATAAAGCCACTCAATGGCTAGAAACATTTCCAAAGGAAAGCATCAACACTTGGGATGACTTGGTGAGCAAGTTCCTTGCCAAATTTTATCCCCCTCAAAGGATCATAAGATTGAAGACTAAGGTGCAGACATTCACTCAAATGGAGGCTGAGAATTTATATGAAGCATGGGAAAGATATAAGACACTGCTGAGGAAATGTCCACCAGAGATGTTTACTGAGTGGGATAAGTTGCAAAACTTCTATGAAGGACTTACTCTGAAAGCTCAAGAAGCACTTGATCATTCAGCTGGAGGCTCATTACAACTCATGAAAACTACAGAGGAAGCTCAAAACCTCATTGATATGGTGGCCAACAACCAATATTTCTTTGCTCATCAAAGGCAACGCCAACCATCACAAAGAAGAGGAGTAATGGAGTTGGAAGGAGTGGATTCAATTCTAGCTCAGAACAAGATGATGCAGCAGCAGATTCAACAACAGTTTGAGCAAATGGCCAAAAGAATTGATGGCCTGCAAGTAGCAGCAGTGAGCACCACAAGCCAACCATCAACCACATGGGTGCAAAATGAAGAAATCCAAGAGGAGCAACAGCAAGAGCAAGTCCAATACATGCACAACCAAAATCCTGGAACAGATGAAGTCTATGGTGATACCTACAATCCATCTTGGAAGAACCACCCCAACCTCAGATGGGGAGACAACCACAATCAAAGCCAACAATCGTGGCAAAGAAACTCAAGTCAGAACAATTGGAAAAGCACAAACCACAACCCCCAGCCAAACACTAACCAAAATACATACAGAAAACCACAAAATAATTACCCCAACTCTAACCATCACCTACCCAATAACCACCCAACTAACCAAAGCACTTACCATCATCCAACAACACCCCAAAACCAACCCATCTCACAAGAATCTCAGAGGATCACTAATCTAGAGCTGCTCATGGAGAAAATGATGAAGAACCAAGAATTGACAACAAAGAACCAAGAAGCTTCCATGAAGAACCTAGAGAGGCAAATTGGGCAAATCTCCAAACAGATTTCTGTTGAAAAACCATCAAGCTCACTACCAAGTGACACCATTCCTAACCCAAAGGAAGAATGCAAAGTCGTGCAACTAAGGAGTGGAAAGATATTAGTGGATGGTAACCAAGGAGCAACCAAGAAACTTATGGAGAATGACAAAGAGCCAACAAAGAATGATGAAGCTAACAACAAGGACATAACAAGCAAGAATGTCCCAGAAAAACTCACAGAGGAAAACAACCAACCACAGAATCTGAAGAAGGGAAAGCAGATCATGGAAGAACCGATTCCAAGACAACTTCAAGGGGAGAAAAGCTTGACACCCCCACTACCTTATCCTCAAAGATTCCACAAAGAGACAAAGGATCAGCATTTCCACAAATTTCTTGAGACTTTCAAGAAGCTGGAAATCAACATACATTTGGCTGAGGCATTGGAGCAAATGCCTTTATATGCCAAATTCTTAAAGGAACTTATCAATAAGAAGAGAGATTGGAATGAGAAGGAGACGGTAATGCTCAGTGAGGAATGTAGCGCCGTGCTCCAAAAAGGAATTCCACCAAAGCTTAAAGATCCAGGGAGTTTTGTAGTGTCATGCACCATAGGCAAACTAGCCTTGGACAAAGCTCTCTGTGATCTTGGAGCTAGTATCAAGTTAATGCCCTTATCCATGATGAAGAAGCTTGCCATAGAAGAACTCAAACCGACCAGGATGTCATTAGTCATGGCCGACAGATCAATCAAGACACCAAATGGAATTGTGGAAAATTTGTTAGTGAAGGTTGGAGAGTTTATCTTCCCTGCGGACTTTGTAATCCTAGACACCGACGAGGAAGGAAACAATTCAATCATCTTGGGAAGACCATTTCTAGCAACTGCAAGAGCCATTATAGATGTGGAAAAAGGAGAAATGATTTTCAGAGTACACAATGAGCAAATGATCATAAATGTTTTTAAATCAATGCAACACCCTCCTGAGCAGGAAGATCATTTGAGAGTGGATATGATAGAGAGCCTGGTGGAAGAAATGTTAGACACTAATCAGCATGAGCAAGAAAAAGACAATCAGGAAATAATAGAGGAACACGCAGCTGAGATCTCCATTGACAAAGAGGTGGAACCAAGCAAGAAAGAAGAAGTGCAAAAGCAAGAACTGAAGCCATTGCCTTCTCATCTCAAATATGCATTTCTTGGCACTTCAGAGAGCTTCCCAGTGATCATTAATTCATCCCTGACAAAGAAAGAAGAAGGAGAGCTTCTTGATGTTCTCAGAGCTCACAAGGATGCGTTAGGATAGACCATTGATGATCTGAAAGGCATTAGCCCTGCAGTGTGCATGCATAAAATTCTCTTGGAGGACAATTCCAAACAGTAATTCAACCTCAGAAAAGACTAAATCCTGCAATGAAGGAAGTCATCCAGAAGGAAGTAATGAAATTGTGGAATGCAGGAATAATATATCCTATTTCCGATAGCCCATGGATAAGCCCAGTCCAAGTGGTACCAAAGAAGGGTGGAATGACAGTCATTATTAATGAGAGAAGTGAACTCATTCCCACAAGGACTGTGACGGGGTGGAGGATGTGTATGGACTATAGGAGGCTGAATGATGCCACACGCAAAGATCACTTCCCACTTCCTTTCATTGATCAGATGCTTGAAAGGTTGGCTGGCCATGCTTATTATTGCTTCCTGGATGGCTATTCTGGGTATAATCAGATAGTGGTAGATCCAAAGGACCAAGAAAAGACTTCATTCACATGCCCAGTTGGAGTTTTCGCTTATAGAAGAATGCCATTCGGACTATGCAATGCCCCAGCCACTTTTCAAAGGTGTATGCTCTCCATTTTCTCAGATATGGTTGAAAAATTTTTAGAGGTTTTCATGGATGACTTCTCTGTTTTTGGTGATAATTTCAATACTTGCCTAAACCATCTAACTCTTGTTTTGAAACGGTGCCAAGAAACTAATTTGGTTTTGAACTGGGAGAAGTGCCATTTCATGGTGCCTGAGGGGATTGTTCTTGGTCATAAAGTTTCAAGAAAAGGGATAGAGGTTGACAAGGCAAAAGTGGAAATAATAGAAAAGCTCCCTCCACCAACTAATGTGAAATCTGTTAGAAGTTTCTTGGGGCATGCAGGATTTTATAGAAGGTTTATCAAGGATTTTTCTAAAATAGCCAAACCTTTGAGTAATCTGTTAATGATTGATAAACCTTTTGTTTTTGATGAAAATTGCCAGCATTCCTTTGAAACTTTAAAACATAAACTCACAACAGCACCAATTATCACACCCCCGGATTGGAACTTACCCTTTGAACTCATGTGTGATGCAAGTGATATTGCAATTGGTGCTATACTTGGACAAAAGAAGGGAAACTTGCATCATGTCATATATTATGCAAGTAAAGTATTGAATGAGGCTCAAAAAAATTACGCTACAACAGAGAAGGAATTGTTAGCTGTAGTTTATGCGTTTGATAAGTTTAGATCATACTTGATATGATCTAAAATTGTGGTTTATACTGATCATGCCGCCCTCAAGTATTTGATGTCAAAGCAAGATGCTAAACCAAGACTTATCAGGTGGATACTACTTCTACAGGAGTTTGACATTGAGGTAAGGGACAGGAAAGGCACTGAGAACCGAGTTGCTGACCATTTGTCAAGGTTGCCACAAGAAACAATTCAAGAAGCGTCGCAACCTGTGAATGAAAGCTTCCCAGATGAACATCTTCTGCTGATCCAACAAACACCATGGTTCGCTGATATAGCAAACTACAAAGTGGGGAGGAAGATACCTCAAGAATTCACTAAGCAACAAGTGAAGAAGCTAATCAATGAAGCAAGGAAGTTCTTGTGGGATGAACCTTATCTGTTCAAAAGATGTTCTGATGGAATAATTAGAAGATGTGCCCCTGAGAGTGAAATAAGAGATATATTATGGCATTGCCATGGCTCAGCGTATGGTGGACATTTTGGTCCAGAAAGAACAGCTGCAAAGATATTGCAAAGTGGTTTCTATTGGCCAACTATCTTCAAAGATGCCAGAGAGTTTGTCCACCAATGTAATGAATGCCAGAGAGCAGGAGGATTGACAAGAAGGAATGAGATGCCACAGAACTTTATTTTGGAAGTAGAATTGTTTGATCTATGGGGCATTGATTTCATGGGACCCTTTCCCCCTTCTCATTCTTTCAGATATATCTTGGTAGCAGTGGAGTATGTTTCAAAGTGGGTGGAAGCCATAGCCACAACTACCTGTGATGCACAAATTGTCCTTCAATTCCTAAAGAAGCACATCTTTACTAGATATGGAGTACCCAAGGGTCTTATCAGTGATGGTGGTGGTCATTTTTGTAACAAACAAATGGAGAAACTTCTTCACAAATATGGAGTTATCCATAAAGTGGCCACACCATATCATCCTCAGACTAATGGGCAGGCTGAATTAGCAAACAGAGAATTGAAGAAAATCCTAGAGAAAATAGTAGGTAGCACAAGAAAGGATTGGGCTAGGAAGTTGGAAGATGCACTTTGGGCGTATAGAACAGCTTTCAAAACTCCCATTGGGAAGTCCCCCTTTCAGCTGTTATATGGCAAATCTTGTCATCTCCCTGTAGAGCTTGAACACAAAGCCTTTTGAGCTACTAAACTTCTAAACCTTGATTCTTAAGCAGCAAGAGAGAAAAGGTTGTTACAGCTAAATGAGCTGGATGAGTTTAGGCTTGAAGCCTATGAAAATACCAAGATATACAAGGAAAAAGCCAAGAGATGGCATGACAGGAAGATTTTGAAGAAAAAATTCAAACCCGGACAACAAGTACTCTTGTACAACTCACGACTCAAGATATTCCCTGGCAAGCTTAAGTCTAAGTGGACTGGTCCATATTTGGTAACTAAGGTCTTTCCTTATGGGAGTATTGAATTGCTAGATGAAGCAACAAAGAGTCGGTTTACAGCAAATGGCCACAGAGCAAAACCATACCTAGAAGGACAATGGAACAAGGAAAAAGAGGTTCAGAACCTAAATCCTTCTTGAAGTACAAACAGAAGATGTCAAGCTAGTGACAATAAAGAAGCGCTTGTTGGGAGGCAACCCAACCTGAGGTAGTTTCCTTTTCATTGCTTTTTCAATAAAAATGTTGAACAATTGGTATGCATTGCAAGGAGCTAAGTTTGGTGTTGCACACCAAAACAATTTAAGTGAGAATGAAGGATTCTAAGTTTGGTGTTCCACCCAAAATCTCACTTAAAAGCACATTCTCACTTCCTGCACAATGCTAGCTCCAAGCAATCAAACAAATTATTCAACTACTTAACTGTTTTCTAGTTTTTAATTCCATAACCTTTAGCAAGGACACAGGGTTTCAAATATGGATAACTTGTTGCATCTGAGATAGTGGCAAACAATTAAGTTTGGTGTTCCCACACCAAAATAAATCCAAGAGCCACACTCAATTTATGCACACTAACCATGCAATTAAGGGCTTGAGAAGCAAGCAACTTTGAGAATTATGCAGGAAATGAGTCAACAATTAAAGATATTGTGCATCTTAACTCAAAGAAAACACAACAGAAGGAAGAATCAACGGGCTGCAACTTCAAAGGTTGTATCTAAACTTAATCCTTGCTGCTGTGTATTGTTTTGAACATGGGAACCATTATATATCCTGCTAAAGTGTTTATTTAGTTGCAAGTGAAATTGCTTGATTAAGAATGCTAATCTGCATAATGCTTGTCATTCATCACTTAGCTTGAATTTTGTTTTGTTTCCCATATGCTTGAATAAAAGAGAATTGTTTGAATTGAAAAGTAAATATCCAATGTTGCATAAGTAGAATGGAAGTTAATGGTGGTATATGTGTTTGATTAAATGCATAACTCATGAAATAAGTGCTGCATAGTATCACTTTCATGGAAGTGTGAGCTAGCTTGCTGTTAGGAAGATTCTTAAAAAGCCCTTGAGAACAAAATTTAAACAGAATGAAAAGGAAGAAGAAAAAGCCAAAGTGGCAAGGAAAACAAAGAATAAAGGTTGGACACCAACAGCTTGGACCCTAGGACATATGCATGTGGTGTTCTTGTACTAAGATATGCTTGGATAAGTAAATTCTAAGGGGTATTTTAAAACCCGGTCACTTAGATCAACTGATTTGGGATGGCCAATTGAAAGTCCACAATAAAGAGCAACTTAGATACAGAACATTTAGTTATCCAAAGAGATGCTGGGCATCAATGATCCTAGGAAGAAATAGTGAGCCATGTGTCTGTGGTGGAAAGATGTTGAGTAAAAGAAAGAAAACAATAAAGCCAAAGGCTACTACTGCAACATTAGTGATGAGCGGATAATTTGTACGCTTTTTGGCATTGTTTTTTAGTATGTTTTTAGTATAATCTAGTTAGTTTTTAGTATATTTTTATTAGTTTTTAGTTAAAATTCACTTTTCTGGACTTTACTATGAGTTTGTGTGTTTTTCTGTGATTTCAGGTATTTTCTGGCTGAAATTGAGGGTCCTGAGCAAAAATCTGATTCAGAGACTAAAAAGGACTGCAGATGCTGTTGGATTCTGACCTCCCTGCACTCGAAGTGGATTTTCTGGAGCTACAGAAGCCCAATTGGCGCGCTTTCAACGGAATTGGAAAATAGACATCCTGGGCTTTCCAGCAATGTATAATAGTCCATACTTTGCCCAAGATTTGATGGCCCAAACCGGCGTGGCAATTCAGCCTCAGAATTTCCAGCGTTTAACGCTGGAACTGGCATAAAACTTGGAGTTAAACGCCCAAACTGGCATGAAAGCTGGCGTTTAACTCCAGAAAAGGTCTCTACACATGAAAGCTTCAACGCTCAGCCCAAGCACACACCAAGTGGGCCCGGAAGTGGATTTTTCTGTCATTTACTCATTTCTGTAAACCTTAGGATTACTAGTTCACTATTAATAGGATCTTTTGACATTGTATCAGTACCTCATGACACTTTACACGTTTCTTTGTGTACTTTCCACGGTATGAGTCTCTAAACCCCATGGTTGGGGGTGAGGAGCTCTGCTGTGTCTTGATGGATTAATGCAATTACTACTGTTTCTTATTCAATCATGCTTGCTTCCATTCTAAGATATCACTTGTTCTTAACCCGGATGAATGTGATGATCCGTGACACTCATCATATTCTCAACTATGAATGTGTGCCTGACAACCACCTCCGTTCTACCTTAGATTGAGTAGATATCTCTTGGATTCCTTAACCAGAATCTTCGTGGTATAAGCTAGAACTGATGGCGGCATTCAAGAGAATCCGGAAGGTCTAAACCTTGTCTGTGGTATTCTGAGTAGGATTCAATGATTGAATGACTGTGACGTGCTTCAAACTCCTAGCAGGCGGGGCGTTAGTGACAGACGCAAAAAAATCAATGGATTCTATTCCGGCCTGACCGAGAACCGACAGATGATTAACCATGCTGTGACAGAGCATAGGAACGTTTTCACTGAGAGGATGGGAGGTAGCCACTGACAACGGTGAAACCCTACATACAGCTTGCCATGGAAGAAGCTTCGCGTGTTTGATGAAGAAAGACAGTAGGAAAGCAGAAATTCAGAAGATGGAGCATCTCCAAAACCTCAACCTATTTTCCATTACTGCAAAACAAGTAACCATTTCATGTTCTTTTGCTTTTTACAATCAATCCTAATAATTTCTGATATCCTGACTAAGATTTACAAGATAACCATAGCTTGCTCCAAGCCGACAATCTCCGTGGGATCGACCCTTGCTCACGCAAGGTATTACTTGGACGACCCAGTGCACTTGCTGGTTAGTTGTGCGGGATTGCAAAAGTGTGATTGCAATTTCGTGCACCAAGTTTTTGGCGCCGTTGCCGGGGATTGTTCGAGTTTGGACAACTGACGGCTTATCTTGTTGCTTAGATTAGGACTGTTTTGTTTTTATTGGTTTAGAGTCTTTTAGTTGAGTCTAGTTTCATATTCTAAGTTTGGTGTCAATTGCATGCTTTTACTTTTCTTTTAATTTTCGATTTTGCATGTCCTTAGTCCCTTTTTGATCCGTAAAAATTCTAAGTTTGGTGTCCTCTTTGTGTTTTTCTCTTAAAATTTTCGAAAATTAGTGTTTGATTTTCTAAAAATTTTAAGTTTGGTGTCTTTTTGTGTTTTTCTCTTTCCTCTTTTCAAAAATCAAATCTTTTTCATAAAAATTTTTCAATCATATCTTTTTAATTGCTATTTTCAAAATCTTTTTAATTACTTAATTGATTCAGTTCTCAATTTGCTTTGATCTTATTTTCTTTTTGATTTTCAAATTTTTATTTTAATTTTCTTTTGTTTTATTTTATTTTTTTTCGTTTAACTCAAAAAAAAAAAACAAAATTTATCTGTTTGCAATCATCATCATTTCCCTTTTGTCCATTATGGACCTAAGTGGGATTGATCAGTCCAAAAGGACTCTGGGGTCATATGCTAACCCCATTACAGCTGCATATGGGAGTAGCATCTGTACACCTCCCATCAAAGCAAGCAGCTTTGAGCTAAATCCTCAACTCATTATCATAGTGCAGCAAAATTGCCAGTATTCCGGTCTTCCACAGGAAGAACCTACTGAGTTTCTGGCACAGTTTTTACAAATTGCTGACACAGTACATGATAAAGAGGTGGATCAGGATGTCTACTGACTATTACTATTTCCATTTGCTGTAAAAGATCAGGCTAAAAGGTGGTTGAATAACCAACCTACAGCAAGCATAAAGACATGGAAACAGTTATCAGACAAATTCCTGAATCATTTTTACCCTCCAAAGAGGATGACACAGCTAAGGCTGGACATCCAAGGCTTTAAACAAGAGGATAATGAATCCCTTTATAATGCCTGGGAGAGGTATAGAGGTATGCTAAGAAAATGCCCCTCTGAAATGTTTTCAGAATGGGTACAGTTAGACATCTTCTACTATGGGCTTACAGAAAAAGCTCAGATGTCTTTAGACCACTCAGCTGGTGGATCTATACACATGAGGAAGACAATTGAAGAAGCTCAAGAGCTTATAGACACTGTTGCTAGAAACCAATATTTGTATTCTAGCAATGAGTTCTCTCCAGATGAGGAAGTCATAACAGTAGTCACTGACCCTAATCCTCAAGAACAGATGATTGAGCTTAATCAACAATTGCTCCTGATGACAGAACAGTTAGCAAAATTTAAAGAGATGCTCTATGAAACTAAAGTTGCTAACAAGAACATAGAACTGCAATTGAATCAAGCAAAACAGCAAATATCTAAACAGATAACAGAGGAGTGTCAAGCAGTTCAACTGAGGAGTGGGAAGACACTGAATACCACTGCTCAAAAGAGCAAAAAGCCAAACAGGGAACAATTGACAGAGGATAACCAAACCACTGTTCAAAATCCCTCTGAGGACAGTAAGAGCCCAGAGAGGAATGTTATTGGCGTTCAAACGCCAGAAAGGGAAGGAAAGTTGGCGTTAAACGCCCATTCCTTGCCCAGTTATGGCGTTCAAACGCCAAAAAAGGGAGAGAAGTTGGCGTTTAACGCCCAATTTTCACCCATTCCTGGCGTTCAAACGCCAAGGGAAGATCAGACACCTGAGAGTGCTGACAGTAATCCCTCTAAAAAGGCTTCTTCAACCACTTCTGTAAGGAATAAACCTGCAGCATCTAAGGTTGAAGAATATCAAGCCAAGATGCCTTATCCTCAGAAACTCCGCAAAGCGGAACAGGATAAGCAATTTGCCCGCTTTGCAGACTATCTAAGGACTCTTGAAATAAAGATTCCGTTTGCAGAGGCACTTGAGCAAATACCTTCTTATGCCAAGTTCATGAAGGAAATCTTAAGTCATAAGAAGGATTGGAGAGAAACTGAAAAAGTGTTTCTCACTGAAGAATGCAGTGCAGTCATTCTGAAAAGCTTACCAGAAAAGCTTCAAGACCCTGGAAGCTTTCTGATACCATGCACATTAGAAGGCGCTTGCACCAAGACAGCCCTATGTGATCTTGGAGCAAGCATCAATCTAATACCTGCATCCACTATCAGAAAGCTTGGGTTGACTGGAGAAGTCAAACCAACCAGGATATGCCTCCAACTTGCTGATGGCTCCATTAAACATCCATCAGGCATAATAGAGGATATGATTGTCAAGGTTGGGCCATTTACCTTTCCAACTGACTTTGTGGTGCTGGAAATGGAGGAGCACAAGAGTGCAACTCTCATTCTAGGAAGACCATTCCTAGCAACTGGACGGACTCTCATTGATGTACAAAAAGGGGAAGTGACCCTAAGAGTCAATGAAGATGAGTTCAAGTTGAATGCTGTGAAAGCTATGCAGCATCCAGACACACCAAATGACTGCATGGGCGCAGACATTATTGACTCTTTGGTGGAAGAGATCAATATGACTGAAAGCCTAGAATCAGAGCTTGAAGACATCTTCAAGGATGCTCAACCTGATCAAGAAGAACCACAGGAAACAAAGGAATTTTCGAAAATTCCTCAGGAGGAGGATAAGCCTCCCAAACCTGAACTCAAACCACTACCACCATCCCTGAAATATGCATTTCTGGGAGGGGGTGAAACTTTTCCAATGATTATAAGCTCTGCTTTAAATTCACAGGAAGAGGAAGCACTGATTCAAGTGCTAAGAACACACAAGACAGCTCTTGGGTGGTCCATAAGTGATCTTAAGGGCATTAGCCCAGCCAGATGCATGCACAAGATCCTGTTGGAGGATAATGCCAAACCAGTGGTCCAACCACAAAGGAGGCTAAATCCAGCCATGAAGGAGGTGGTGCAGAAAGAGGTCACTAAATTACTAGAGGCTGGGATTATTTATCCTATTTCTGATAGCCCCTGGGTGAGCCCTGTCCAAGTTGTCCCCAAAAAGGGAGGCATGACAGTGGTTCATAATGAAAAAAATGAACTGGTTCCTACAAGAACAGTTATAGGGTGGTGTATGTGTATTGACTACAGAAGGCTCAACACAGCCACCAGAAAGGATCATTTTCCTTTACCATTCATAGACCAAATGCTAGAAAGACTAGCTGGGCATGACTATTACTGCTTTTTGGATGGCTATTCAGGCTACAACCAAATTGCAGTAGATCCTTGATGCCAAGGCATCTTAGGCTAGTTTCACTAGCATTTTTCTGTTAGTTTTAGTTGTTTTATGCATTTTCTTGAGCTTAAAGTAACCAAGAATGGTTAAATGAACAACAAAGCAAGGAACCATCCAAAACATTATGATTTTGATGCAAATTCCATGAGTTTTTAGTTATATTACTTGACTGCTATGAATGGATGATTTCTCATGAAATTTTTGCAAGACTTTGATGCAATTGTTTGGATGATTTCAGGGAAGAAGAGGCTAGGCAAAGAAGCAACAAAATCAATAAAGGAAGCTTGAAGATCACATGTGCCAAGCCATATAATGCTATAACTGGCGTTTAACCTCCAGTTTAACCTTAAACTGGAAGTTAAACGCCAGAATAAGAAAGGCATAAAAGCTGAAAGTGGCATTTAACCTTCAGTTTAAGGTTAAACTGAAGGTTAAACGCCAGAATCATGAAAGCTGAGAAAAGAGGAAACTGGCGTTTAACCTCCAGTTTAACCTTAAACTGAAGGTTAAACGCCAGAATGAGAATGGCACCAAGGGAGTATTTCCACGTTTAACCTCCAGTTTGACCTCAAACTGGAGGTTAAACGTGTTCGAACCACATTATGCACCAGGAAGCCATTTCCACGTTTAAGCTCCAGTTTGACCTCAAACTGGAGCTTAAACGTGTTCGACATTCACACTCATGGGCTATCTTCTTCATTCCCACGTTTAACCTCCAGTTTAACCTTAAACTGGAGGTTAAACGTGTTCGACCCATTCACACTCCTGGGCTAGTTTCTTCATTCCCACGTTTAACCTCCAGTTTAACCTTAAACTGGAGGTTAAACGTGTTCGACCACAAATTGCCTCCAGGGTTGCTTTCTCATTTTCCACGTTTAACCTCCAGTTTAACCTCAAACTGGAGGTTAAACGTGTTCGACCACAAATTGCCTCCAGGGTTGCTTTCTTCAATTCCACGTTTAAGCTTTAGTTTAACCTTAAACTAAAGCTTAAACGTGTTCGACCATACCACAACCCATAGTTGCTTTCTTCCATTTCCACGTTTAAGTTTCAGTTTAACCTTAAACTGCAACTTAAACTTTAACTTAAACGCCACTTTTTGAAAGGGTTTCTGGGCCAAATATATTGAAGTTTAAGTTAGCTTTTGAGCACAAAGTTCAACTTAAACGTATTATGGTATGAAACCCAATTTAATATCATGGTTTATGGGATTGGGCCGGAAGAATTGATGAGTCTGGAACTTCAATTTGTTGAGTCTTGTGTCATTACTTGTTTATCACTAAAATTGCTCAATGAATGTTACAGAATTGGATCACAGCCTCATCAGGATTATGGATCATAAACCCAAGGCAAAAGGAATTCAAGAAAAAGCCTCAAAGCCCAAGAAACTCAACAGAAGCTCAATTTAGAAAGTGTATAAATAGGATAGAATTGAAGTTAGTAAGGGACTTTTGGACACTTTAGAACTTTTGATCATTTTGCTATATTTTGTAATTGAATTCAGAGCTATGACTCACTAAACCCTTTCATTGGGTTAGGGAGCTCTATTGTAATTCAATGAATCAATAATAGTTTTTATCTTCTTCTTCAATCTTTTCTCTTGAATTTTGTTAGAAAGCTTCTCGATCTAATTCCATTGGGTAGTTGTCTTGGGAAAGAAACTACCCATAATTGGAATCCTTCGAAACCTTGGGAAAGGAATGATGGATTCATGCTAGAGAAGCTTTCTCACAGTGAATTGGATTGGGGTTTGGATGGATATTGTGACATGTAATCCTACCAAATTGTGGTTCATGAAACTGTGTGGTATAATCAGTGATCGAGCATCATCTCTTCTTATGAACATTTAAACCAAGGGATTGGGAATTTGTTTGTTTTTAGAGAGAATTGGTGAGCCAAGGAATTGGGATCCAATCATATAAGATTGCCAAGCAAGATTCAATGAATGCATTGGTTGAGGAAGAGATGAAAATGTTTTTGACGTGTGGAAAACGATCCAACACAAAACTCACCGGCAAGTGTACCGGGTCGCATCAAGTAATAATAACTCACATGAGTGAGGTCGATCCCACAGGGATTGAAGGATTGAGCAATTTTAGTTTAGTGGGTGATTTAGTCAAGCGAATCAAATTTTGGTTGAGTGGTTTGTGTTTAACAGAAATTAAATGACAGTAAATGTAAAGGGGGACGGGAGAAATGCAGTAAATTGAAGAACAGAATTGTAAATGGGCAGAATCTTAAAGAGCAAGAAAGGAAATAACTGAAACTTAAAGTGCAAGAAACTTAAATTGCAGTAACTTAAATGGCAAGAAAGATAAATTGCTAGAAAGTAAAGGGGAATTGAGGAATAGGATTGTAAGATCTAAACAAAGAAGGAGTAAATTGCAGTAAATGGTTGAGCAGAAAGTAAATCAGCAACAAGTAGCATTCAAACAGAATTTAAATGAAATGTAGCAGAGGTTCACAGAAGAACCAAAAGTAAAATTGTGATCTCAGGATTCCAAGGGCTTAGGTAGCAGATCCTAAAACCTAATTTCCTTCCCAGATCTGAATTAACTAAGCAATTGACAGAAAATTAAAGAAGAAACAATTGAAGAACAGAATTTGAATTCAATTATGCAGAAAACAAAATGCAAAGAGCTTGAATGGGAATTGGGACAGAATTTCCCCAATTTCACACACCCAATACTCAGAAAACAGAAGAGTAGAATTGCCCAAGGGAATTGAGGAAGGAGATCAATCAATTCTCCCTTGATCCTCTTGGTGCTCGGACAAATCTCTCAAGAAAGCTCAAAGACAAAATTCAAAAGCTCAAAATGAAAGCAAAAATTCAAAGCTCAAAGTAAAGGTAGCTAAAAAGTCCTAATTACATCAAACTAAGTCCTATTTATACACTTTCTATTCTTGGATAATGGGATTTGGATGGGCTTTTGGATTGGTGAAGAAATGAATTCAAATGAATTTTTAATTTGAATTTTTGGCCCAAAAACCACTCCCAGGAGGCTGCCCTGCCCTTGTGGAGGGCAGGGCAGAAAATTGATGCATGGTGATGTGATTTGGTGCGGCCATGTTGCGTGTTGGTGCGAGTCTGGCACGAGTTTGGTGCGCCAGAGGCTGCCCTGCCCGCGCCAAGGGCAGGGCGGGAAAGCTGATGCGCCAGGATGTGAGGCGTGCGTGCGTTGGTGCTGCCAGATGCGAAGGTTGGTGCGCCAGGAAAGGAAATTGGCGCGCGGGACGCTGCAAGACGCTGCCCTGCCCGCGCCAAGGGCAGGGCAGGAACGGTTTGGTGCGCCAGGGAAGGAACGCGCGCGCCAGATGCTGCCAGGACGAGAAGTTGGTGCGCCAGGAAGCAAAGTTGGTGCGCCAAGGTTTTGTGTGTGATGCGCCAATTCAAATGCTGCCCTGCCCGCGCCAAGGGCAGGGCAGAGTTGCTTCCTTCACGTCTCGGGTTCGAACCTGGGAGGGTGCAAACACGCTAATATTTTCTTGGCTTCTTGGCACGACAATCACCTTTAGTCTTTGGCTTCCTCATGGTTCTTGGTTCGAACCTTGTGGCATGCATGAGAGCTATTTTTCCTTTGATTTCTTTCCTTTGAGAGCCCGATCCTGCTCTCCACAAGGGCAGGGCAGAAATTGCTTTCTCTTGGTTCCTAGGCACCATTTTGTGCTCTGCCCTTGGAGTGGGCAGGGCAGAGTTGCCTTTCTTGGTTCGGTCACTTAATGCTGCCCTCCTAGAGGGCATTCTGCCCTTGTGGAGGGCAATGTTGCTTCCCCCATTGTGATGTGGCACGCTTATCTCCTCTTTGGCCATGCTTTCCTTTTCTTGTGTTACGCTTCTTAGGCCACGCTTTTCATTTTCTTTTCTTTTCTTCACCTAAAATAAACCAAACAACCACTCAAAGTATCACTAAATTCAAGAGGCTTATAAATCAATTTAAAATTCAATTAAAATGAGCTCAAACCTCAATGATTAACATTAAATTCATGGTGGTTGCTTGATTTAGAGAAGTTATGCATTTTCACTCCAAATCACTAACTTAGGATGCAAGAAAGTGCATAAATGCTAGCAAAACAAGTGAAATTAGCTTGAAAAATGGGTATATGATGACTTGTCATCACAACACCAAACTTAAACCTTGCTTGTCCCCAAGCAAGCATCAAAACTAAGAGTAAATGAAATGAATAAGAAAAGAATGCATATCCTTATTATGCAGATAGCAGAACTTGATCTATGGGGCTTTTATGCAGACAATGACCACTCATTTATTGTTGCTGCTGCATAATACACATTTTGCATCAAAGGTTTGCTAAACTTGCTGTCATAAGACTCACCTTTTGATTACTCCCTTGGTAACTCTTCTTGGCTTATAATGCTTAACAAGCTTCTTATTCTTTTATAGGTTGGGTGTCAAATGTTGCAGCATAGCCTTTGGCTTTATTTTCTTTTCTTTTGCTCAACATCTCTCCACCACAGACACTTATCTTGCTAATTCTTCCTAGGATCATTGATGCCCAGCATCTCTTTGGATTACTAAGTGCTTTGTATCTAAGTTGCTCTTTATTGTGGATTTTCAATTGGCCATCCCAAATCAGTTGATCTAAGTGACCGGGTTTCAAAATACCCCTTAGAATTTACTCATCCAAGCAGATCTCAGTACAAGAACACCACAGGCATTTGTCCTAAGGTTCAAGCCATTGGTGTCCAACCTTTATTCTTTGTTTTTCTTGCCATTTTGGCTTTTTTCTTTCTCTTTTTCTTTCTGTTTTTGTTACCAAGGGTTGTTTCATTCTTAATAAAAGTCTTTGTAACAGCAAGCTAACTCACAATTAATGAGAATGATATTGTGCAACACTTATTCCATGAGTCATGCATTTAATCAAACACATATGCCACCACCAACTTCCATTCATACTCATGCAACATTGGATATTTTACTTTTCAATTCAAACCAAACTCTTTTATTCAAGCATATGGGAAACAAAGCAATATTTAAAGCTAAGTGATGGATACAAGCATTATGCAGACTTGGCATTTTCAGCAAACAATTTCACTTGCAACTATATAAACACTTTAGCAAGACATACAAAGGTTCCCAAATTCAAAACATCACACAACAGCATGGATTAAGTTTAGCTACAACCTTTGAAGTTGCAGCTCTTTGATTTTTTTTTTCTGCCGTGTTTTCTTAGAGTTAGGATGCATAAAATCTTCAATTGTTGACTCATGTCCTGCATAATCCTCAAAGTTGCTTGCTTCTCAAGCCCTTGATTATATGGTTAGTGAGCATAATACTGAGTGTGGTTCCATGATTTGTTTTGGTGTGTGAACACCAAACTTAATTGTTTTACCACTGCCTCAGATGTACAAAGTCAACCATATTTGAAACCATGTATTTTTGCTAAAGGTTAATGGAATTAAAGCTAGAAAACAATTCAACAGTTGAATAATATGTTTAATTGCTTGGAGCTAGAATCATGCAAGAGGTGAGAATGTGTTTTTAAATGATATTGTTGGTGGGACACCAAACTTAGAAGTTTTCATTCTCCCTCAAATTGTCTTGGTGTGCAACACCAAACTTAGCTCCTTGCAATGCACCACAATTACTCAACATCTTTATTGAAAAGCTATGAAAAGAAACTACCTTAGGTTGGGTTGCCTCCCAACAAGCGCTCTTTTATTGTCATTAGCTTGACATTAACCTCCCTTTAAGGTGGTTGATGTTGGTGATGTCTCAGCTTGTCACCTCTCACTGTCAGTTTTCTCTGTGTGGTTTGATGCTCAATTTCCATATGCTCAAGAGAAAGAATTTTGTTGACAGTGTAATAGTCTTCTGCTCCCTGCTGTTGGTATATTAATTGCACCTTATCACCCTTAGAGAATCCTTCAGTTGGGATTTTCTTGTTCTTCCACCCTTTTTGAGCCTTTTTCTTATTCTTCACCTTTTTCTTGCTTGTTGATCTTCCTTTCTTGACAGTTACTTGAGTCGTGATGCCTTCCTTCTTGCTGATCACCCCTGCTTCCTTGTGAACCCCTTTTTCTTCTTGCATCTGTTTGTTTCTCTGTTCCACTTCCTTTTCAGTGGATTGTTTTGGAGGGAGATCATTACTCATTTTGCCTGTTTCTTCATCCTTTTGTTCTTCTGGAAAGACTTTCAGGATGATGCTCTCCTCATGCATCCTAAGAGTTAACTCTCCTTGCTCTATGTCCACAATGGCTCTAGCAGTGGCCAAAAATGGTCGACCAAGTATTATGGAGTCATTTCCATTTTCTGAAGAATCCAGGATCACAAAGTCTGCCGGATAGATGAACTTGTCAACCTTAACTAAAAGGTTCTCAATCAGCCCCTTAGGATGGACTATTGATTGATCCACCAATTCCAAAGTCATCTCTGTTGGTTTCACCTCCTCTATGCCAAGCTTTTTCACTAGAGAATATGGGATTAGATTTATGCTTGCTCCTAGATCGCACATCCCTTTGTTAATAAACAGGTTTCCAATGGTGCACGGTAAGAAGAAACCTCCAGGGTCTTCAAGCTTGGGAGGGAGTCCCTTTTTAATGAGTGCACTGCATTCCTCACTCAGCATCACCGTTTCCTTCTCATTCCAATCTCTTTTCTTGTTGATGAGCTCTTTTAAGAACTTGGCATACAGGGGCATTTGCTCCAAAGCCTCTGCCAAAGGTATGTTAATTTCCAATTTCTTGAAAGTCTCAAGAAATTTGTGGAAGTGCTGATCCTTTGTTTCCTTGTGAAATCTCTGTGGATAAGGTAGTGGTGGTGTTGAGCTCTTCTCCACTTGATGCTGTTTTGGAATTGGTTCTTTCATGATTTTCTTTCCTTTCTTCAAATTCTGTGGCTCGCTGTCTTCCTCTGTGAGCTTTTCTGGAGCACTCTTGCTTATTGTGTCTTTGTTGATGGCTTCATCATTCTTTGTTGGCTCAGTGTCATTCTCTACAAGCTTCTTTGTTGCTCCTTGGCTACCATCTGTTAACACTCTTCCACTTCTTAGTTGCACCACCTTACATTCTTTCTTTGGGTTGGGAATGGTGTCACTAGGTAGTGAACTTGATGGCTTCTCAACAGAGATCTTCTTAGAGATTTGCCCAATCTGCCTCTCTAGGTTCTTCATGGTAGCTTCTTGATTCTTGTTTGTCAATTCCTGGCTCTTCATTAGTTTCTCCATGAGTAGCTCTAGATTGGTGATTCTCTGTGAATCTTGTGTGATGGGTTGGTTTTGGGGTGTTGATGGATGAAGGTAAGTGTTTTGGTTAGTTGGGTGGCTATTGGGTGGGTATTGGTTAAAATTTAGGTAGTTGTTTTGTGGTTTTCTGTATGTGTTTTGGTTAGTGTTTGGCTGGGGGTTATGGTTTGTGTTTTTCCAATTGTTTTGGCTTGTGTTTCTTTGCCATGGTTGTTGGTTTTGATTATGGTTGTCTCCCCATCTAAGGTTGGGATGGTTCTTCCAAGATGGATTGTAAGTATCACCATAGACTTCATTTGTTCCAGGATTTTGGTTGTGCATGTATTGGACTTGCTCTTGTTGTTGCTCCTCTTGAGTTTCTTCATTTTGCACCCAAGTGGTTGGAGGTTGGCTTGTGGTGCTCACTGCTGCCACTTGCAAGCCATCAATTCTCTTAGCCATTTGCTCAAATTGTTGTTGAATCTGTTGCTGCATCATCTTGTTTTGAGCTAAGATTGAATCAACTCCTTCCAACTCCATGACTCCTCTTCTCTGTGATGGTTGGCGTTGTCTTTGATGAGCAAAGAAATATTGGTTGTTGGCCACCATATCAATGAGGTTTCGAGCTTCCTCTGTGGTTTTCATGAGTTGTAGAGAGCCTCCAGCAGAGTGATCAAGAGCTTCTTGAGCTTTAAGAGTGAGGCCTTCATAGAAGTTTTGTAGCTTGTCCCACTCAGTGAACATCTCTGGTGGACACTTCCTCAATAGAGCCTTGTATCTCTCCCATGCTTCATATAAGCTCTCGGCCTCCAATTGAGTGAATGTTTGAACCTCTGTCTTCAACCTTAGGACTCTTTAAGGAGGGTAGAATTTGGCAAGAAACTTGCTCACCAAGTCATCCCAAGTGTTGATGCTTTCTTTTGGAAAAGTCTCTAGCCATTGAGTGGCTTTATCTCTAAGAGAGAATGGGAAGAGTAGCAACTTGTAGCTGTCAGGAGGTACCCCATTCGTTTTCACTGTGTCACAGATTCTCAAGAAAGTAGACAAATTTTGGTTTGGATCCTCCAAAGGCCCTCCTCCAAAAGAACAATTGTTTTGCACCAGAGTGATGAGTTGTGGCTTGAGTTCAAAGTTGTTTGCATTGACATTGGGAGGAAGAATGCTACTCCCACAATGCCTAGCATTTGCAAATGTGTATGAAGCCAAGACTCTTCTCTGTTGGTCATTGTTGGCTCCTCCTCCTGGTTGACTGGTATCTCCTTCCATATCTTGGAATTCCTTCTCAGATTCTTCTTCTTCTCCAACAATATTCTTCCCTCTTTCAGCTCTTCTTATTCTCCGAAGAGTCCTTTGATCAATTTCAGAGTGGATAGTAGAGGATCTTCCTATACCTGACATACAAACACACAACAATAAACACACAAACCCAGAAATACTATGGAACTTCAATCTGTAGCTAGAATGAAGTTCTGGTTGGTTAGTTTAAGCAAAAACTCAAACAGTTAATGTGTTAGTAAGAGTTAGAATAACAGAAAAGAAAAAAAATGCTTAATCTAGACCTCCACTTCACTTAATCATTGTCACTCTATTTCAATCCCCGGCAACGGCGCCAAAAACTTGATGTGTGGAAAACGATCCAACACAAAACTCACCGGCAAGTGTACCGGGTCGCATCAAGTAATAATAACTCACATGAGTGAGGTCGATCCCACAGGGATTGAAGGATTGAGCAATTTTAGTTTAGTGGGTGATTTAGTCAAGCGAATCAAATTTTGGTTGAGTGGTTTGTGTTTAACAGAAATTAAATGACAGTAAATGTAAAGGGGGACGGGAGAAATGCAGTAAATTGAAGAACAGAATTGTAAATGGGCAGAATCTTAAAGAGCAAGAAAGGAAATAACTGAAACTTAAAGTGCAAGAAACTTAAATTGCAGTAACTTAAATGGCAAGAAAGATAAATTGCTAGAAAGTAAAGGGGAATTGAGGAATGGGATTGTAAGATCTAAACAAAGAAGGAGTAAATTGCAGTAAATGGTTGAGCAGAAAGTAAATCAGCAACAAGTAGCATTCAAACAGAATTTAAATGAAATGTAGCAGAGGTTCACAGAAGAACCAAAAGTAAAATTGTGATCTCAGGTTTCCAAGGGCTTAGGTAGCAGATCCTAAAACCCAATTTCCTTCCCAGATCTGAATTAACTAAGCAATTGACAGAAAATTAAAGAAGAAACAATTGAAGAACAGAATTTGAATTCAATTATGCAGAAAACAAAATGCAAAGAGCTTGAATGGGAATTGGGACAGAATTTCCCCAATTTCACACACCCAATACTCAGAAAACAGAAGAGTAGAATTGCCCAAGGGAATTGAGGAAGGAGATCAATCAATTCTCCCTTGATCCTCTTGGTGCTCGGACAAATCTCTCAAGAAAGCTCAAAGACAAAATTCAAAAGCTCAAAATGAAAGCAAAAATTCAAAGCTCAAAGTAAAGGTAGCTAAAAAGTCCTAATTACATCAAACTAAGTCCTATTTATACACTTTCTATTCTTGGATAATGGGATTTGGATGGGCTTTTGGATTGGTGAAGAAATGAATTCAAATGAATTTTTAATTTGAATTTTTGGCCCAAAAACCACTCCCAGGAGGCTGCCCTGCCCTTGTGGAGGGCAGGGCAGAAAATTGATGCATGGTGATGTGATTTGGTGCGGCCATGTTGCGTGTTGGTGCAAGTCTGGCACGAGTTTGGTGCGCCAGAGGCTGCCCTGCCCGTGCCAAGGGCAGGGCGGGAAAGCTGATGCGCCAGGATGTGAGGCGTGCGTGCGTTGGTGCTGCCAGATGCGAAGGTTCGTGCGCCAGGAAAGGAAATTGGCGCGCGGGACGCTGCAAGACGCTGCCCTGCCCGCGCCAAGGGCAGGGCAGGAACGGTTTGGTGCGCCAGGGAAGGAACGCGCGCGCCAGATGCTGCCAGGACGAGAAGTTGGTGCGCCAGGAAGCAAAGTTGGTGCGCCAAGGTTTTGTGTGTGATGCGCCAATTCAAATGCTGCCCTGCCCGCGCCAAGGGCAGGGCAGAGTTGCTTCCTTCACGTCTCGGGTTCGAACCTGGGAGGGTGCAAACACGCTAATATTTTCTTGGCTTCTTGGCACGACAATCACCTTTAGTCTTTGGCTTCCTCATGGTTCTTGGTTCGAACCTTGTGGCATGCATGAGAGCTATTTTTCCTTTGATTTCTTTCCTTTGAGAGCCTGATCCTGCTCTCCACAAGGGCAGGGCAGAAATTGCTTTCTCTTGGTTCCTAGGCACCATTTTGTGCTCTGCCCTTGGAGTGGGCAGGGCAGAGTTGCCTTTCTTGGTTCGGTCACTTAATGCTGCCCTCCTAGAGGGCATTCTGCCCTTGTGGAGGGCAATGTTGCTTCCCCCATTGTGATGCGGCACGCTTATCTCCTCTTTGGCCATGCTTTCCTTTTCTTGTGTTACGCTTCTTAGGCCACGCTTTTCATTTTCTTTTCTTTTCTTCACCTAAAATAAACCAAACAACCACTCAAAGTATCACTAAATTCAAGAGGCTTATAAATCAATTTAAAATTCAATTAAAATGAGCTCAAACCTCAATGATTAACATTAAATTCATGGTGGTTGCTTGATTTAGAGAAGTTATGCATTTTCACTCCAAATCACTAACTTAGGATGCAAGAAAGTGCATAAATGCTAGCAAAACAAGTGAAATTAGCTTGAAAAATGAGTATATGATGACTTGTCATCAGTTTTGATTCGGAGATTTCAATATCTCCTGACCCCAATGAACCCCTCTTTCTGATCTACACTTTCTATTTACATTCTGCAAATTTCAATTCATGCAATCACCCCAATTCCCTTTACTTTCAGCAATTTACTTTCTCGCACCTTAATTCTCGCAATTTAAGTTTATGCAATTTCAATTCCTTGCAATTTACGCTTCCTGCCACATTTATTTTATGCAAATTCACATCCAAAAATTGATTCCGCTCAACTAAACAAACTTCTAATTCGAATTGCTCATTCAACCAACCCTTGTGGGATTCGACCTCACTCTATTGTGAGTTTTTACTTGACGATAACCGGTGCACTTGCCGGAAGGAATTTTGCCGCTCGTGCAATTTCCTAAATCGTAGCATATCAACTTTATGCACATCAAGTTTATGGCGCCGTTGCCGGGGATTGGTTTTCGATTGACAATTCTCAAATTGGAAGTTAACTAGATTGAGCATTTTTCTTGTTTTGTTAATTTAGTTCTAGTTAATTGTTGAATTTTTAATTTCTGCACTCTGGTACTTGCTTTTTCTTTCTTATGCCTTTCAATTTGAGCAACTAACTTACTGACCCACTAACTATTTGAATTAATTCCTCAACTGCTCTAACCATACTCTTCTATTAACCAAGAGTATTCCACTTGTTTGTTGCTTGTGGTGTGTTCTTGTATGACAGGTAGGAGAGGAGAGATATCAACTCCTCCATATACCGAACCAGAGAGGACCCTTCATAGACTTAGAAGGGAAGCAAGAGGGAAGAGAGTACTGGGAGAAGAAGAATCTGAAGGAGAATCTGAGGACAACTTTGAGGAAGCTCTAGATCTCAACATGGATAGAGAATTTCATAACCATGAGAGGGCTGATGGAAACAATGCCATTCCTGAGAGGAGGGTTCTTGGTTCATACATAAACCCAACCTCTGGGAATTGTGGAAGCAGCATTCAGAAACCACCCATTCAGGCTAATAATTTTGAACTCAAACCACAGTTAATATCACTGGTGGAGAACCATTGTTCACTTGGTGGGAGTGTTAATGAAGACCCAAACCAACATCTCACAAAATTCCTGAGAATTTGTGACACTGTGAAGTCCAATGGAGTCCAGGAAGATGCCTATAAACTGCTCTTGTTTCCATTTTCACTGAGGGACAAGGCAGCTAAGTGGCTGGAATCATTCCCAAGGGACAGCCTAACAACCTGGGATGAGGTGGAGAGCAAGTTTCTGGCACGTTTCTACCCCCCACAAAAGGTCAATAGGCTTCGATCTGAGGTTCAGACTTTTAGACAACAAGACGGTGAGACGCTCTACGAGGCATGGGAGAGGTTCAAAGAATTGACAAGGAAATGTCCACCCAACATGTTCCCTGATTGGGTGCAATTGCATATTTTCTATGATGGACTTTCTTATGAATCAAGAAAGGCTGTAGACCATTCATCAGGAGGTTCATTGAACAGGAAAAAGACTGTGGAAGAAGCCATTGAAGTGATTGAGACAGTGGCTGAGAATGAGTATTACTATGCTTCAGAGAGACACAACACTAAGGGAGTCATGGAGCTGAACCATGTTGATACAATTCTAGCTCAAAACAAGGTGTTTGCCAAGCAACTAGCAGAGCTCACCAGGAAATTAGACAGAAAGCAAGTGGCTGCGATACACACACAAGATCAAGAGGAAGTAAGCATTGAAGGAGGTGATTGGGAAGAGGCCAACTATGTGGGAAACCAACAAAAGCAATCATATGATCCACATTCCAACACTTACAACCCAGGTTGGAAAAACCACCCAAACTTTGGGTGGGAAAACCAGCAAACCCAACCACAAAACCACAAACCTTACAACCACAACCAACATAACAATTCCACATACCAAAACTCCAACCAAAGATCATACCAAGCCACACAAAACACTTACTCCCAACCACCATATCATGGCCAAAATACCCAACCTGCTCAATCCAATCCGAACCAACAATTTCAAGATCAATTAAATAGGATAGAAGGAATACTAACAAACATGGGTCAGGACATAAATGAGTTGAAAAGTTTTAGGGAAGATGTGAGATCGACCTTAAGGAGCCATGGTGAAAAACTCAAGTGGATGGAGTCTCGAGTAGGAGAGCTATCTCAACAGGCCCCCAAGTCAACTGCAGTGTTCCCTAGTGACACTGAAAAGAATCCTAAGGGGGAACAAAAGGGAGTGAGATGGGAAGAATGCAAGGCCATCACCATATTGAAGGAAGTCTCAGAAGAAGAAGGAATCAGACCCTCAGAAAAGGAGCCAGAAATCTTGAAAGAAGGTGTGGAAGAAGCTAAGCAGGAAAGTGAAACTGAGCAAGCCAAGGAAATGCAAAAGGAAGGCATGCTGGGAACATACCAACCAAAAGCACCATTCCCTCAGAGGTTAGGAGGAAGTGAAAAAGGGAAAACATATTCAAGGTTCTTAAAGACATTTAAGTCTCTCCACATCAATATTCCCTTTCTTGAGATCCTCCAGCAGATGCCTACACATATCAAGTATTTGAAGGAATTGCTGAGCAAGAAAAGAGTTTTGAAGGGAGGACAAACTGTAATAATGAACAAAGAATGCAGTGCACTCATCAAGAAAGCTATGGTCTCTAAAAAAACAGACCCAGGAAGTTTTCATATCCCCTGCATCATAGGGGAAACAAAAATTGACAGAGGACTCTGTGATCTAGGAGCTAGCATAAATGTGATGCCTCTGACTCTTATGAGGAGGCTACAACTGAATGAGGTGAGATCCACTGATGTAATCATACAATTGGCTGACAAAACTCAAAAGCGAGCTGAAGGGGTAGTTGAGAATGTGCTGGTGAAAGTGGGAAATTATTTTTTCCCCACAGACTTTGTCATTTTGGACATGGAGGAAAGCTACCTACACCCTATCATTCTGGGAAGGCCATTTCTAGCCACTGCTAGAGCGCTCATAGATATAGAACAAGGAGAGCTAATTTTGAGAGTACATGATGAACAACTCATTTTCCATGTTTTTAAACCTGCATTTGAGCCTGAACCAGAACCTGAAAAGCCTAAGGATGATAGCAGCCATCTGTGTTTGGAGGAATGCAATCCAGCAGCTGAAACTCTAAAACAATCCTTTGAAGGCAAACAAGAATTGCAAAAGTTAAAGCCACAAGAATCAATAGAAACATATCAAAAAGGTCCTCCTAGCATAAAGGTCAATGAAGAAATCCTCAAGAGAGAGGGAAGAATTGGAAAGAAATTGCCAAGAGGGTGGAGAAACAAGAAAATTCCCACTGAAGGTTTCTCTCCGGGAGATAGAGTGATATCAAGCCATTATCTGCCAATCCCACCTGGCCTCAAACCCATTCCTTCTTAGCTCCCTCAAGTGTTCACAATCAGGAAAGTTCTTTCTATGGAACATTTGGAAATCATGAAGGAATCAAATGGGGATGTTTCCATAGTAAGAGGAGAAGACATCAAGCATTACAATCCACCCTAACAAGGGACAACCGTCAAGCTAGTGACGTTAAAGAAGCGCTTCATGGGAGGCAACCCATGTTTTAGTATCCTCACTCTTTATTGTTTTGATTTGCATCTAATAAAGCATGGTTTCTTATGCATGAACTTGAATCCTCAGGACAACTGTTGATAGGGTGCACTAAACACTGCATGTAAAATACAATTGGTCTCTAAGTTTGGTGTGCCTGAAGGCACCACAAATATTATTCAAATTGTATTCAATCTTTCAAGGTGCACAACCAAACATTAAGTTTGGTGTTCCTTCTGAACACAGTTAATGAAAAGCAAGAAGTTCCTTTGGATTTAGAAATTCATGACAAGTTTACCATTTGCATGTTTTAATACTTTGACTTCAATTACTTTAGGTAGTAAAATTGTTTAGGATCAAAGAGCCAAAGTGACTATGATTTATTAGAATTATGCACATTCATTAAGGACAACCAACATGGATTTCATGACATCAGGAGACATTACCAAACATTAAGTTTGGTGTCCATTAATAAATGTGCATACACACAAGGGTCACGGCTATAAGCTCATAAAGACAATCATTGATTTACAATTCAAAAAGAATGAACAACATGTGCAAATACTATTCACATGGACCGAAAAATAATAGCACATTTGTTTGTTTGTGCAGGTACAAAAGGAAGGATAAGAATGGAGGAAAAAGACAAGGGGGGAGGCACGGTTCTTGGTCAAAAAGGAAGTTCTGCATGAAAAGATAGCTACATGTACAACCTAATGCACCCAGAATACTTCCAAGAAAGTGAAAAGCAATTCGTCCTTTTCCCTAATTCATATATCTACCATCAAGCTATCCTTCACAAATCACCCTAGCCGTCCATTTTTCACTTGCGTGCTCTATAAAGAACCAATTAGGGAACGAGCTCCACACCACCAAATCTCCTTCTTGCACATTTTCTTTCATCATAGCATAACCATCTCTTGCCGAAAACAACCTCACCACACTTCTAACAACACTTTCTTACTTCACTTTGTCAACTTTAGCTTGTCACTTGCCAAAACCAAGGAACCAATGGCAGCCTCATCTAGCCACAAAAGAAGAAAGGATTCAAAGAGCAGAGGAGTAAGTAGGAGACTAAGTTTGGTGTTCACACACCAACTTAAGACTCAGACACTTGCCCATATATAGTGAGCTAACCATTCAAGTGCTTGAGAAACAAGCAACTTCGTCACTCTTTGCAGGAAAGGAAACAAGGATCTTAGAAAGAACATGATGCAATAATTAGTAGAAGAAGGAGAAATCAAATTGTTTCCTGGCAACAAAGAGAAAACAAGAAATTTCACAAGGTGGTGTTGTTCCTTGACCTTTCTTTAAAAGGCAAACAAAAGCATGCTTGTTCTGGTTTAAACTGAAATTGTTGAATCTTTCTGGAATGTGAAGTTTTTAGTATGTTTGCTGGTTTACTGCTTTTAATAAAGTGAATGCCTAGATGTTTGGATATAACTCCACCTTCTTAAACAAATGCTTGCCATGCTTGTTCTGTTTCCAAAAATTAAAAGAAAGGTTTGAACAAAAGTAATTTGGCTCAATTAGTGACAAATCAAGTAGAATTAAGTGGTGGTATGCATGCTTGATTGTTTAGTTAGCTCACTGGAAATTGAGTGTAGAATTATCATTTTTTTTGTGTAGAAGTTGAATACTGTCTATGGATCTTGATGAATAAATGTCCTTGGCCATGAAAAAGAAAGAAAAAGAAGAAGAAAAGCCACTGAAAAAGGGCAACCAAAAAGCAAAAGAATTAAGAAAATAAAGCTAGGCACCAATGGTTTGAACTTTTGAGACATATGCCTGTGGTGTTTATGTACTAGGATCTGCTTGGATGAATAGGTTCTGTGGAGTGTTTCAACACTTGGTAACTTGGGTTAACTAACCCGGGATTATCAACCAAAAGTCCATTATCAAGAGCAACCTAGCTACAAAACATTTAGTTACACAAAGAGGTGCTGGGCACCAATGTCTCAAAAAGAAATGTGAACTAAAATGCCTGTAGTGGATATGTGTAATGCACTGATAAGAAAAAGAAAATGCCAAAGGCTTGTGCAACACATGAAACTGAGCAAACAAGGAGCAAAGGAGCTCTAAGAAAAAGAAAAACAAAGAAAGAAAAAGTGCCAAGGACATAAGAATAACAAGAGGCCATAGCAGTGTTTGATGGATGCAATGAAAAAGTGATAATCCTCCCTGATAAGAATGAAAAAGTGATGCTGCAACTTTCTGCATAAAACCCTTCTGATGAACTTCAAATGCTTGCTAATATAGCCAATGTAATTGCTTTCTGTTTCATACTTTCTTCTAAAATATCTCAAGACTTGCTTAGGGACAAGCAAGTATTAAGTTTGGTGTTGTGATGCCAAGGCATCTTAGGCTAGTTTCACTAGCATTTTTCTGTTAGTTTTAGTTGTTTTATGCATTTTCTTGAGCTTAAAGTAACCAAGAATGGTTAAATGAACAACAAAGCAAGGAACCATCCAAAACATTATGATTTTGATGCAAATTCCATGAGTTTTTAGTTATATTACTTGAATGCTATGAATGGATGATTTCTCATGAAATTTTTGCAAGACTTTGATGTAATTGTTTGGATGATTTCAGGGAAGAAGAGGCTAGGCAAAGAAGCAACAAAATCAATAAAGGAAGCTTGAAGATCACATGTGCCAAGCCATATAATGCTATAACTGGCGTTTAACCTCCAGTTTAACCTTAAACTGGAAGTTAAACGCCAGAATAAGAAAGGCATAAAAGTTGAAAGTGGCGTTTAACCTTCAGTTTAAGGTTAAACTGAAGGTTAAACGCCAGAATCATGAAAGCTGAGAAAAGAGGAAACTGGCGTTTAACCTCCAGTTTAACCTTAAACTGAAGGTTAAACGCCAGAATGAGAATGGCACCAAGGGAGTATTTCCACGTTTAACCTCCAGTTTGACCTCAAACTGGAGGTTAAACGTGTTCGAACCACATTATGCACCAGGAAGCCATTTCCACGTTTAAGCTCCAGTTTGACCTCAAACTGGAGCTTAAACGTGTTCGACATTCACACTCCTGGGCTATCTTCTTCATTCCCACGTTTAACCTCCAGTTTAACCTTAAACTGGAGGTTAAACGTGTTCGACCCATTCACACTCCTGGGCTAGTTTCTTCATTCCCACGTTTAACCTCCAGTTTAACCTTAAACTGGAGGTTAAACGTGTTCGACCACAAATTGCCTCCAGGGTTGCTTTCTCATTTTCCACGTTTAACCTCCAGTTTAACCTCAAACTGGAGGTTAAACGTGTTCGACCACAAATTGCCTCCAGGGTTGCTTTCTTCAATTCCACGTTTAAGCTTTAGTTTAACCTTAAACTAAAGCTTAAACGTGTTCGACCATACCACAACCCATAGTTGCTTTCTTCCATTTCCACGTTTAAGTTTCAGTTTAACCTTAAACTGCAACTTAAACTTTAACTTAAACGCCACTTTTTGAAAGGGTTTCTGGGCCAAATATATTGAAGTTTAAGTTAGCTTTTGAGCACAAAGTTCAACTTAAACGTATTATGGTATGAAACCCAATTGAATATCATGGTTTATGGGATTGGGCCAGAAGAATTGATGAGTCTGGAACTTCAATTTGTTGAGTCTTGTGTCATTTCTTGTTTGTCACTAAAATTGCTCAATGAATGTTACAGAATTGGATCACAGCCTCATCAGGATTATGGATCATAAACCCAAGGCAAAAGGAATTCAAGAAAAAGCCTCAAAGCCCAAGAAACTCAACAGAAGCTCAATTTAGAAAGTGTATAAATAGGATAGAATTGAAGTTAGTAAGGGACTTTTGGACACTTTAGAACTTTTGATCATTTTGCTATATTTTGTAATTGAATTCAGAGCTATGACTCACTAAACCCCTTTCATTGGGTTAGGGAGCTCTATTGTAATTCAATGAATCAATAATAGTTTTTATCTTCTTCTTCAATCTTTTCTCTTGAATTTTGTTAGAAAGCTTCTCGATCTAATTCCATTGGGTAGTTGTCTTGGGAAAGAAACTACCCATAATTGGAATCCTTCGGAACCTTGGGAAAGGAATGATGGATTCATGCTAGAGAAGCTTTCTCACAGTGAATTGGATTGGGGTTTGGATGGATATTGTGACATGTAATCCTACCAAATTGTGGTTCATGAAACTGTGTGGTATAATCAGTGATCGAGCATCATCTCTTCTTATGAACATTTAAACCAAGGGATTGGGAATTTGTTTGTTTTTAGAGAGAATTGGTGAGCCAAGGAATTGGGATCCAATCATATAAGATTGCCAAGCAAGATTCAATGAATGCATTGGTTGAGGAAGAGATAAAAATGTTTTGATTCGGAGATTTCAATATCTCCTGACCCCAATGAACCCCTCTTTCTGATCTACACTTTCTATTTACATTCTGCAAATTTCAATTCATGCAATCACCCCAATTCCCTTTACTTTCAGCAATTTACTTTCTCGCACCTTAATTCTCGCAATTTAAGTTTATGCAATTTCAATTCCTTGCAATTTACGTTTCCTGCCACATTTATTTTATGCAAATTTACATCCAAAAATTGATTCCGCTCAACTAAACAAACTTCTAATTCGAATTGCTCATTCAACCAATCCTTGTGGGATTCGACCTCACTCTATTGTGAGTTTTTACTTGACGATAACCGGTGCACTTGCCGGAAGGAATTTTGCCGCTCGTGCAATTTCCTAAATCATAGCATATCAACTTTATGCACATCAATCCTCAGGACCAAGAGAAAACAGCATTCACTTGCCCTTCTGGCGTGTTTGCCTATAGGAGGATGCCTTTTGGTATGTGCAATGCACCTGCAACCTTTCAGAGGTGCATGCTCTCTATCTTCTCAGATATGGTAGAGAAATTTCTGGAAGTCTTCATGGATGACTTCTCAGTATATGGAGACTCATTCAGCTCCTGTCTTAATCACCTAGCACTTGTCCTGAAAAGGTGCCAAGAGACTAACCTGGTTTTAAACTGGGAGAAATGTCACTTTATGGTGACTGAAGGAATTGTCCTTGGGCACAAAATTTCAAGCAAGGGAATAGAGGTGGATAAGGCAAAGGTAGAGGTAATTGAAAAATTACCACCACCTGCCAATGTTAAGGCAATCAGAAGCTTTCTGGGGCATGCAGGATTCTACAGAAGGTTCATAAAGGATTTTTTGAAAATTGCAAAACCTTTGAGTAACCTGCTAGCTGCTGACACGCCATTTGTGTTTGACACACAGTGTCAGCAGGCGTTTGAGACCCTGAAAGCTAAGCTGGTCACAGTACCAGTCATCTCTGCACCAGATTGGACATTACCATTTGAATTAATGTGTGATGCCAGTGACCATGCCATTGGTGCAGTGTTGGGACAGAGGCATAACAAACTTCTGCATGTCATTTACTATGCTAGCCGTGTTCTAAATGATGCACAGAAGAATTACACAACCACAGAAAAAGAATTACTTGCAGTGGTCTATGCCATTGACAAGTTTAGATCTTATCTAGTGGGATCCAAAGTGATTGTGTACACTGACCATGCTGCTCTTAAATACTTACTCACAAAGCAGGATTCAAAACCCAGGCTAATAAGATGGGTGTTGCTTCTGCAAGAGTTTGATATAGAAATAAGAGACAGAAAAGGGACAGAAAACCAAGTAGCTGATCATCTGTCCCGAATAGAACCAGTAGCTGGGGCATCCCTCCCTTCTACTGAGATCTTTGAGACTTTCCCAGATGAGCAACTATTTGCCATTCAGGAAGCTCCATGGTTTGCAGATATTGCAAATTATAAAGCTGTGAGGTTCATACCCCAGGAGTACAGCAAAGTGCAAAGAAAGAAATTAATTTCAGATGCCAAGTACTACCTCTGGGATGAACCATATCTCTTTAAGAGATGTGCTGACGGAGTGATCCGCAGATGTGTACCCAGAGAAGAAGCACAAAGGATCCTATGGCATTGCCATGGATCACAGTATGGAGGACATTTTGGAAGTGAGCGAACAGCCACTAAAGTCCTCCAGTGTGGCTTCTACTGGCCTACTCTCTATAAAGATTCCCGAGAGTTTGTGCGTAACTGTGACAGTTGCCAAAGAGCTGGTAACCTGCCTCACGGATATGCCATGCCTCAACAAGGGATATTTGAGATAGAATTATTTGATATATGGGGAATTGACTTCATGGGGCCATTCCCACCATCATACTCAAACACTTACATTCTGGTGGCAGTGGACTATGTATCTAAGTGGGTAGAAGCAATTGCTACACCCACTAATGATACCAAGACCGTGCTGAAATTCCTCCAGAAACACATCTTCAGCAGGTTTGGCGTTCCCAGAGTACTAATCAGTGACGGGGGCACTCATTTCTGCAATAGACAGCTGCATTCTGCTATGGTTAGATATGGAATTAGTCACAAAGTGGCAACTCCGTATCATCCACAGATAAATGGGCAAGCTGAAGTCTCTAACAGAGAGCTAAAGAGAATCCTGGAACGAACTGTGATAGCCCGAAGAAAGGATTGGGCAAAGAGCTTGGATGATGCTCTGTGGGCATACAGAACAGCATTCAAGACTCCTATAGGAACCTCTCCATACCAACTGGTGTATGGGAAGGCCTGTCATCTGCCCGTGGAACTGGAACATAAAGCCTACTGGGCAACCAGATTCCTAAACATGGATGCACAGTTAACTGGTGAAAAGAGACTGCTCCAGCTAAATGAGCTAGAGGAGTTCAGACTCAATGCCTTTGAAAATGCAAAAATTTATAAGGAAAAGGCAAAGAAATGGCATGACAAGAAGTTGTCAACCAGAGTCTTTGAGCCAGGACAAAAAGTCTTACTCTTCAACTCTAGGCTCAGACTGTTCCCAGGAAAACTCAAATCCCGGTGGAGGGGTCCGTATGTGATTACAGGAGTTTCACCATATGGATATGTTGAGCTTCAGGATATTGATTCTGACAAAAAGTTCATTGTTAATAGACAGAGAATCAAGCATTATCTTGAAGGCAATTTTGAGCAGGAATGCTCAAAACTGAGACTTGAATGATTCTCAGTGAAGGTCCAGCTAAAGACAGTAAAGAAGCGCTTGCTGGGAGGCAACCCAGTCATTAGTAGGTTATATGTGTTGTTTTTACAAAGGCAAGTATCAAAAATGAAGGAATTCACAGAGTTACAGAAAGATTCAGCTCAAAAAGCAGAGAAAATGAGCTTACTGGCGAAAAAACGCCAGTAAGGGGCATTTTGGGCGTTAAACGCCAGAATGGGCACCATTCTGGGCGTTTAACGCCAGGTGTGCAGCATCCTGGGCGTTTAGAAAAACGCCCAGTGATAAAGGAATTCTGGCGTTTAACGCTAGCCAGGGCACCTGGCTGGGCGTTAAACGCCCAAAAGGGGCATCAAATGGGCGTTAAACGCCAGAATGGGTGCCATTCTGGGCGTTTAACGCCAGAAAGGTGGGGGGACCACAATTTTGTTTTCAAATCAAATTTTTTCAAACTTTCCTTTTCTTACCCATATTTTTCTACAAAAACACATTTCAATCTCTCATCATTCACATTCAAATTTTCAAAAATCTAAAATCATTCTTTAAATCTCTCAAATCATTCCCAAATTTTGTTCAAAAAACTCACCCTTTTTTTCAATTTCTTTCCATATCTTCTCAAATCTCCTTTCAAATTTTTCTTTTCTTTTCGAAATCTCCCCTCCCCACCTTATAAATACACGTTTGTCCTCCCTCATTCCACCACACCATTCGAATTTCCTCTCCCTCTCTCTCTCTTCTCTCCTTTCTTTTGCTTGAGGACAAGCAAACCTCTAAGTTTGGTGTGCTTTTCCGTGATCACTAAGCCAAGATTCATCAAGATCATGGCTCCTAAGGGAAAACAAACCAATTTAAGAGGAAAGAAAGAGAATAATCCAAAGAATCTTTGGAATCAAGAGAAGTTCTTAACTAAAGAACATGAAGACCATTATCATAAAATAATGGGTCTGAGGTCAGTGATCCCGGAAGTTAAATTTGATCTGAAAGAAGATGAATATCCGTGGATCCAAGAGCAAATTCGAAACAGAGGATGGGAAGTTCTAACCAATCCTGAAATAAAGGTTGGAAGGAACATGGTTCAGGAATTCTACTCAAATCTGTGGCTAACAGATAAGCAGAGAATGACTAGAACTGCTTACCATACCTACAGAACCATGGTCAGAGGGAAAGTTATGTACTTTCATCTGGACAAAATAAGAGAAATCTTCAAATTACCTCAACTGCAAGATGATCCTGAATCCTTTAATAGAAGGATGGTGAGAGTAGATAAAGGGTTGGATCAAGTTCTAGAGGACATATGCCTCCCTGGAACTAAATGGATAACCAATTCTAAGGGTGTCCCAAACCAACTCAAGAGGGGAGACCTCAAACCAATTGCAAGAGGTTGGCTAGACTTTATTGGGCGCTCCATACTACCTACTAGCAACCGTTCTGAGGTCACCATCAAGAGAGCAGTAATGATTCATTGCATTATGCTTGGAAAAGAAGTGGAGGTTCATCATGTGATTGCTTGTGAGATCTACACAATTGCAAATAAGAATTCCACTGAAGCCAAATTGGCTTACCCAAGCTTGATCTCCTTGCTCTGTAAAGAGGCTGGGGTGAAGATGGGAGTAGATGAATTCATACCCATTGAACATCCAATCACCAAGAAGTCAATGGAAGGACAAATGCAAGACAACTCTATCAAAAGGAGGGCGCAGGAGTTCCTCCCTGAATTCCCTGAAATTGGCTACTGGGCCAGCCTAGAAGCATCTATCACCAAGTTGCAAGAAACTATGGAGCAACTGAAGGAAGAACAGCAGAATCAGAACTGCATGCTCTGCAAATTGCTGAAGGAACAAGAGAAGCAGGGGCGTGAACTCCAAGAGATGAAACGCCAAAAGCTCTCCTCTCAAGCTGAGGGAGCATCCACTTCTCAAAATCAAGGTTGTTGAGTTCTAACTCTGTGAAAATCTCTATCATTAGGAGCCTATTTTTTGCGTTTTTCTATTTTGTTTTCTATTTTTATCTTTTTTTCTAGTCTCATCTTATATCTATCTTTGAGTCTTGTTCTTAGTTCATAATTAATAAAATTAAAATTTTATGCCTTAAAGCTATGAATGTCCTATGAATCCATCACCTCTCTTAAATGAAAAATGCTTTAATCACAAAAGAACAAGAAGTACAGGATTTCAAAATTTATCCTTGAAACTAGTTGAATTAGTTTGATGTGGTGACAATAATTTTTGTTTTCCGAATGAATGCTTGAACAGTGCATATGTCTTTTGAATTTGTTGTTTTAAGAATGTTAAAAAATTGTTGGCTCTTGAAAGTATGAGGAAAAAGGAGAACTGTTATTGAGGATCTGAAAAATCATCAAAGTGATTCTTGAAGCAAGAAAAAGCAGTGAATACAAAAAAAAATTTCGAAAAAAAAAGAGAAAAAGAAAAAAATTAAAGTTGTGAACCAAGGCAAAAAGAGTGTGCTTAAGAACCCTGGACACCTCTAATTGGGGACTCTAGCAAAGTTGAGTCACAATCTAAAAAGGTTCACCCAATTATGTGTCTGTGGCATGTATGTATCCGGTGGTAATACTGGAAAACAGAGTGCTTTGGGCCACAGCCAAGACTCATACACTAGCTATGTTCAAGAATCATTATTTTTAACTAGGAGAATCAATAACATTATCTGAGTTCTGAGTTCTTATAGATGCCAATCATTCTGAACTTCAAAGGATAGAGTGAGATGCCAAAACTGTTCGGAAGCAAAAAGCTACTAGTCCCGCTCATCTAATTGGAACTATGTTTCTTTGATATTTTGGAGTCTATAGTATATTCTCTTCTTTTTATTCTATTTTTGATTTTCAGTTGCTTGGGGACAAGCAACAATTTAAGTTTGGTGTTGTGATGAGCGGATAATTTGTACGCTTTTTGGCATTGTTTTTAGTATATTTTTAGTATAATCTAGCTAGTTTTTAGTATATTTTTATTAGTTTTTAGTTAAAATTCACTTTTCTGGACTTTACTATGAGTTTGTGTGTTTTTCTGTGATTTCAGGTATTTTCTGGCTGAAATTGAGGGTCCTGAGCAAAAATCTGATTCAGAGACTGAAAAGGACTGCAGATGCTGTTGGATTCTGACCTCCCTGCACTCGAAGTAGATTTTCTGGAGCTACAGAAGCCCAATTGGCGCGCTCTCAACGGCATTGGAAAGTAGACATCCTGGGCTTTCCAGAAATGTATAATAGTCCATACTTTGTCCAAGATTTGATGGCCCAAACCGGCGTGGAAATTCAGCCTCAGAATTTCCAGCGTTTAACGCTGGAACTGGCATAAAACTTGGAGTTAAACGCCCAAACTGGCATGAAAGCTGGCGTTTAACTCCAGAAAAGGTCTCTACACATGAAAGCTTCAACGCTCAGCCCAAGCACACACCAAGTGGGCCCGGAAGTGGATTTTTCTGTCATTTACTCATTTCTGTAAACCTTAGGATTACTAGTTCACTATTAATAGGATCTTTTGACATTGTATCAGTACCTCATGACACTTTACACGTTTCTTTGTGTACTTTCCACGGTATGAGTCTCTAAACCCCATGATTGGGGGTGAGGAGCTCTGCTGTGTCTTGATGGATTAATGCAATTACTACTGTTTCTTATTCAATCATGCTTGCTTCCATTCTAAGATATCACTTGTTCTTAACCCGGATGAATGTGATGATCCGTGACACTCATCATATTCTCAACTATGAACGTGTGCCTGACAACCACCTCCGTTCTACCTTAGATTGAGTAGATATCTCTTGGATTCCTTAACCAGAATCTTCGTGGTATAAGCTAGAACTGATGGCGGCATTCAAGAGAATCCGGAAGGTCTAAACCTTGTCTGTGGTATTCTGAGTAGGATTCAATGATTGAATGACTGTGACGTGCTTCAAACTCCTAGCAGGCGGGGCGTTAGTGACAGACGCAAAAGAATCAATGGATTCTATTCCGGCCTGACCGAGAACTGACAGATGATTAGCCATGCTGTGACAGAGCATAGGAACATTTTCACTGAGAGGATGGGAGGTAGCCACTGACAACGGTGAAACCCTACATACAGCTTGCCATGGAAGGAGCTTCGCGTGTTTGATGAAGAAAGACAGTAGGAAAGCAGAAATTCAGAAGATGGAGCATCTCCAAAACCTCAACCTATTTTCCATTACTGCAAAACAAGTAACCATTTCATGTTCTTTTGCTTTTTATAATCAATCCTGATAATTTCTGATATCCTGACTAAGATTTACAAGATAACCATAGCTTGCTCCAAGCCGACAATCTCCGTGGGATCGACCCTTGCTCACGCAAGGTATTACTTGGACGACCCAGTGCACTTGCTGGTTAGTTGTGCGGGATTGCAAAAGTGTGATTGCAATTTCGTGCACCAATTAAACACCAAACCTCCAAAAGAATAAGCTTGTTAAGCATTATAAGAAAGAAAAGTTAGCAAGGGAGTAATTAAAAAGTAAGTCTTATAACAGCAAGTTTAGCAAGCCTTTGAGGAAAGATGTATATTATGTAACAGCAACAATAATTGAGTTATCATTGTTTGCATAAAGACTCCATAAATCAAGTTCTGCTATTTGCCTAATAAGGATATGTTTTCTTTTCTTGTTCATTTCATTTTCTCTTAGTTTGGATGCTTGCTTGGGGACAAGCAAGATTTAAGTTTGGTGTTGTGATGACTGGTCATCATATACCCATTTTTCAAGCTAATTTCACTTGTTTTATTAGTCTTTATGCACTTTCTTGCATCCTAAGTAAGTGATTTGGAGTGAAAATGCATAACTTCTCTAAATCAAACAACCACCATGAAATTAATGTTAACTCATAAGGTTTAAGCTGAATTTAATTGATTTTTAATTGATTTATAAGCCTTGTGAATTTAGTGATACTTTGAGTGGTTGTTTTGGTTTATTGTAGGTGAAGAAAAGAAGAAAAGAGGAAGCGTGGCTTAAGAAAGCGTGGCCCAAGGAGAAAAAGGCGTGGCGCATGAAGGAGGAGTGCAAGCATTGCCCTCCACAAGGGCACACTCCCCTCTAGGAGGGCAACATAAGGAAACAAGGCTTGAGAGGCAACACTGCCCTGCCCACGACAAGGGCAGAGCACAAATCTGTGCCTTGGATCAAGAAGATCAAAAACACTGCCCTGCCCTCCTCAAGGGTAATATCGGGCCTTCATGGAAAATAAATCAAAGGAAAAAGCCTACCAATGCTTGCCACAAGAATCGAACACGGCACCATGAGGAAGTAAGGAATTAAGCCTCACTTTGGTACCAAGAGAACCAAGGAAAATAGGTAGCGTGCGCGTCACCCAAGTCTCGAACACGGAGCTTTAGCCTTGGCACATTGCCCTGCCCTCCGCAAGGGCAAGGCAGCATTTTGTTGTGGCACGGCCAGCGCACCAAACTGGCGCACCAAGGCATCACTCGGCAGCACCAGGAGCACGCACAGGCACCATTCTGGCGCACCAAAAATTTCTGCCCTGCCCTCCACAAGGGCAGGGCAGCATCCTGCAGCACCAACTCGTCCAACTCGCACGCACCAAGGCCGCACGCATCATTTTCTACCCTGCCCTCCACAAGGGCAGGGCAGCCTCCTGGAAGCAATTTTTCATGGGCCAAAAATTGAATTAAAAATCCAATTTAATTCATTTCTTCACCAAATCAAAAGCCCATCCAAATCCCAAGATCTAAGAATAGAAAGTGTATAAATAGGAGCTAGTTTGATGTAATTAGGACCTTGGACTTGATTTTTGAACTTTGAACTTTTGGCTTTGAGCTTTGAATATTCACTTTTATTTTGCAACTTTTTCTTTGAGAGACTTCACCGAGATTTCTGAGAATTTGGGAGGAGAATTGATCTCTCTTCTTCCTGGTTCTTGCTTGGGCATTTTTACTTTTCTTGTTTGAGTCTTGGGTGTTAAGAATTGAGGAAATTCTGTCTCAATCTCCACTCAAGAGCTCTTTAATTTTTCTTCTGCATAATTGAGTTCATTTATATTCCCTTTACTGCTTCTTCTTTAATTTCTTGTTAATTGCTTTGAGAATTTAGATCTGGGAAGGCAATTGAGATCTAGGCTTTGCTACCTAGTCTCTGGAGTCCTGAGATCACATTTTTCCCTTTTGGTTTTTCTGTGAACCTCTGCTGCACTTAATTTCCTTACTGTTTGAGTTCTAATTGCTTCTAATTCAATTTCAGTTCTATCAATTGTTGCCATTCAATTTCTCTTTGCTTAGATTCTGATATCCCAGTCCTCAAATCCCTTTTTCATTCAAGCAATTTATATTCCTTGCACTTTAAGTTACTACAATTTACATTTCTTGCACTTTAAGTTTCAGTCATTTAATTTCTTGTTCTTTAAGATTCAGTCCTTTTACTTTCAGTTCCTTTTAATTTCTGCAATTCTTCCCTTCCCCCTTTACATTTTCTGTTATTTATTTCCTGTTAAATACAAATCACTCAACCAATACTTGATTCGCATGACTAAATCAACCACTAAACTAAAATTGCTCAATCCTTCAATCCCTGTGGGATCGACCTCACTCATGTGAGTTATTATTACTTGATGCGACCCGGTACACTTGCCGGTGAGTTTTGTGTCGGATCGTTTTCCGCACATCACTTACCGAAGGGAAATTTGTTGAGAGACAAGTTTTCATAAACTGTCAGGCTAAGAACTGAGACAAGTTTTCATAAACTGTCAGACTTTCAGGCAACAGGATGGTGAGACACTTTATGAAGCATGGGAGAGATTCAAAGACTTGACAAGGAGATGCCCACCAGAGATATTTAATGAGTGGGTTCAACTTCACATCTTCTATGAAGGTCTTTCCTATGTGTCAAAGAAGGCTGTAGATCATTCATCAGGAGGTTCTTTAAACAAGAAGAAAACCGTTGAAGAAGCCATAGATGTCATTGAAACAGTTGCTGAGAATGACTACTTCTATGCCTCTGAAAGAAGTAACACTAGAGGAGTTATAGAGCTGAACCACATGGATGCAATGTTAGCCCAAAACAAGATGATCACCAAGCAGCTAGCAGATCTTACCAAGAAGGTGGAAGAGAACCAAGTTGTAGCAGCCATCACCTCATCACCAACTCATGAAGAAGTAAACATAGGAGAAGAAGGTGACTGGGAGCAAGCCAACTATGTGGGAAATTCACCTAGACAAGTCCATGATCCATACTCTAAAACATACAACTCTAGATGGAAAAATCACCCCAACTTTGGATGGGGAAACCAACAAGACCAAGGACAAGATCCGAGACGTTCCAGCTTCAACTCCAACAACAATGCCACTCATCAAAACACCTCACAGAGATATTACCAACATCCACCTAACCAACCTTCTCAACCACCTAATCTCAACCCACCATCATCCACAGATGATAGGCTTTCAAAGATTGAGGCTCTACTTGAAAACATGTGCAGAGAAGTCCAAGACAACAAGGTGTTTAAGGAAGAAATGCGAGCCAACATCAAGAATCAAGGAGAAAACATCAAGAGATTGGAGTCCCAAGTAGGCTATCTATCTCAACAAATTCCCAAACCCACTGATGGATTCCCCAGTGATACAGAGAAGAATCCAATAGGAGAACCAAAGAAAGTGAGATGGAAAGAATGCAAAATGATAACCACAAGTGATGAGAGAAGTATGAATGGAGTAGAACACCTCCAAAATAACCAACAGGAAAGTCAAGAGGAAGGAAGCTGTGCAACTCCACTCACATCCAAGGAAGAGCTAAAGAAAAAGGAGGCATTGAACCCATATGCACCCTTTCCCCACAGGCTTAAAGGTGGTGTAGCAGGGAGAATGTACTCAAGGTTTCTTGATATGTTTGCATCTTTAGATGTAAATATACCCTTCATTAAAGCCCTCCAATAGATGCCCTTCTACATCAAGTATATAAAGGAGCTACTAGCCAGAAAAAGTCCATTAAAGGGTGGACAAACAATCAAGATGAACAGAGATTGTAGTGCTCTCATTCAACCAGGACCACCCACAAAGAAGGAGAATCCAGGAAGCTTCCACATTCCTTGTGCCAAAGGAGAAACAATGATTGACAAAGGACTTTGTTACTTGGGAGCAAGCATCAACTTAATGCCTCTCTCTTTCATGAAGAAGCTCCAAAGCAATGAACTAACTCCTACTGATGTAATTATCAGATTGGTGGACAAAACCCAAAAACAAGCAGTAGGAGTAGTTGAAAATGTGCTGGTGAAGGTTGGGAGCTACTATCTTCCCACAGATTTTGTTGTTTTGGAAATGGATGAGAATCCTACTTACCCCATCATTCTGGGAAGACCCTTTCTAGCCACAACTAGAGCATTCGTAGATGTAGAACGAGGAGAGTTAGTGCTGAGAATACATGATGAACAGCTCACTTTCAATGTTTACAACCTCTCACAAGGAGCAGATCACAAAGATAATAAGATGATAGAAGAGCCAAATGAGGAAGCACAAACAACACAATTGGAAGCCCCATTGGTTGAGAAACCATATAGTCAGGAAGAACCATGTTCAAAGGTGATCCAAGAGGAGCCAGACCCACCAGAGTCATGCAAGATCTATAACAAGAATCCCCTAGAGAAAGAATCCATAGAAAACAAGAAAACATCAATGAAAACAAGGGAAGGAGTTCCAAGGAGATGGAGAAGCAGAAAGATACCTACAGAAGATCTCCCCTTAGGAGATGAACTTCTCAACGAGCTCACTGGAGGCAAATATACTGCAGGAGGGGAGGACTTCAAGTACCATCAACCTCCTTGACAAGAACCAAATGTCAAGCTAGTGATGCTAAAGAAGCGCTTCATGGGAGGCAACCCATGTTTTATAACTCTTTCTCTTTAAATTTCTAATAATAATAGTAATAAGACAATTTCCATGTAATTTCAATCCAACTTTGACAATTAATATAAAGTTCCTCCACATGCAACGTATAGTACATGATAAGTTTGGTGTTCAAAGCACACCAAGTGTGGTCTGAACACACCTTATGAGGAAAGTTCATTCCCCAAACTTGTTGCACCATGTGATTACAAACAAGTTTGGTGTACCAACGTGCATGCATGGGGGGTTTAATGTTTAATTGAATTGTTTTCATGGAAAGCATTTAGCTAATAGAAACAAAAGAAAAAGAAACATTTTAATAGTTCACACTTTTTTTTCCCACCAAAAAGTTCAAATAACCCATTGCGTTTACTGCTTGTATATAGGGAATCAAAAAGGACATTGATGGTAATTGATAGGACAATTAATACAAGGAGATTCGACCACTACACCAAGGGAATTTTACACTTGTCTTCATAGGGAATGTCCTTGGAGGTGTTGCCATGCAACATGGGGAATGAATGACTTTGGAGACCGAACCAAGACCCTCATAAAAGAGGTGATCCATGTGATAATCCAATCTCAAAACCCCAACCGTCCACTATCAAAACAACACCATCAATCCACACCATTCAAAAATTGCCATCCCTATATATAAACCCCTTCACACAACCCTTCCGTACACACCCTGTATCCCCATTCTTTTCTTTTCACTTCTTTCTCTCGGCCATACACACTTCACGTGCACCTTATATACTCACTTCTTCTTTTCTCCCTTCAAAACTCATTTCTTCAAGACTCATTCTACTTCAACCCAACTGAACTCCATCTTTAACCCCTTACCCTCTAATATTCAATTCTCACTCATGGCAGCATCAAGCGTCAAGAGGCGAAGAGGAAAAGAACCAATGGAGTAGCCCTCCTTCGACACCGGGAAATTTAAAACAGCCTTCCATGAGCTCGAATTCGAGCGAATAAAGGAAAAGAAGATATTGCCCGAATCAACCTTTCAATTCGATGAAGATGAGTGTCCACAAATTCAGGAGAAGATTGAAAAGAAGGGTTGGGAAAAGCTCACTAACCCGGAAGCAAGGGCAAATGCAAACCTCATTAGAGAATTTTATGCAAATGTGGTTAGAGAAGATAAGACCACAGCCCCCACATTCAAGAGTTATGTAAGAGGAATAGAGGTGGATTTTAGCCCCAATGCAATCATTAGAGTTCTCCATTTGAAATTCCCACGTTTTGTTGAGCTTGGTTGCCAAGAAAGAATAGATAAAGGTGCCGACAATGATAAATTGGAGGAGATTGTGGGTGATATATGCATTGTGGGATCTGACTGGGAAAGGTATACAGATGAGAGACCCCGGTTCATCAGGAGAGGAGACCTCATCCCGAAAGCCAAAGTCTGGTTTGAGCTTGTGAGACGATCTATCCTTCCAGCAGCAAATAATTCTGAGGTCAATATCACTCAAGCTACCATGGTACATTGCTTGATAAAGGGTGGAAGCATCAACGTGCACGAAATTATAGGTAAAGGAATCCAAGAATCAGCCGAGAAAAAGGATTCAGGTGCCAGACTTTGGTACCCTAGCACCATCCTTAGATTATGCAAGAAAGCCAAGGTAGTCTTTGAGGACAGCAATCCAATTTGGCTAGGTCTTGGGAGATCACTTACACTCCAACGCATAACTCATGTGACTCCAGCTCAACAGCAGAAAAGATCCCATCTAAGGAAGAGGACATCAGAAGAGGCACAAGAGGAAGAGCCTCTCCAAGAAGAACCCCAACCCACGGAATATCATCAAGAAGGATATCATGACCCAACCGACATCAACTTGGGTCACATCCGAGGAGCCATTGATGATTTGTCAAGGCTATACATGGAAAGACAAGAACAACAACTGCAACTTCAATCTCAGAGAATGGATCGGCAAGAGGAAATGCTAACAAATTGGATGAATCAACAGAGGGAATGGCAGAAATAGCTAATGGAGCAGCAACAAGAGCACTATTCCCAGCTTACTCAAGCCTTCAATCGAGTGTCTGAAAGGCAAGAAAGTCAAGATAAACGCCTCCAGGAACTCAACCAACGCTAGATGAATCAAATGAAAGCATTCAACGAATTCAGCGTGCTAAATGAAGGAAGGCAACTGCACCAAGAAGAATTCAACATCAACACTCAGGCAAAGCTAAACTATGTGGTTGAGCATATGCATCACCTACACTCGGACATCCCAAATTATAAGACAGTTCGCAAGAACTTAACTGAACAAGAAGAAGGGAAGGTGAAACAGCAAAAGGAAGCATTAAAGAAGAAGATGGAGGATGCTGGATTCTGGAAAAAGTTGATGGGGAAGCGTAAGGGGAATGGAGACTCAAGTAATCATGGAGAATCCCAAGGGAGTGATGACAAGTCATCATATACCTATTTTTCTATGCTTTTTCATACAATAAATTGATGATTAGTGCTTAAATATTGCATTCTTTTGTGCTTAAATGATATATTTTCTTGATCTTTTAATTTTATAAATCTTGTAGGAAATAAGAAGAAAAAGAAGCAAAGAAGCACAAAATAAGCTAAAAAGGAGAAAAAAAGAGCTTTGGGGTACACTTTGAAGTTGGGGTACACTTTGGAGCCTTAAAAGCGTGGCCCATGACCAAATCAAAGAAGAAAGCAACCAGCACACACACTGCCCTGCCCTTGCCAAGAGCAGGGCAATATCGTGATGCAAAGTGAGGTTGGAAGCAAATTTTTGCTAAGTTAAAATCTGGGCGTTCATAGCATGACCATGCCTACTTCAAAGGGCTATAACTTGAGCTACAGATGTCCTATTGATGTGCTTCCAGTTGCGTTGGAAAGCTGACATTTAGAGCTTTCCAACAATATATAGCAATATATATTTGGCGTACAATTGTGGCATGAATGAAAGGCATCTTTAAGAGCAAAAAATAAGCAAAAATAAACCAAAGTGCTTCCACCAAGGTTCGAAGCTGGAGCCTCACTCCAAAGCAAAGTAGCGCTCATTATTCTGCTCTGCCTTCTTGGAGAGCAGAGCAATGTCGTGCTCTTCTTGAAGAAAATCCAAGAAAAATCAACTCCAAGTGCCACCTAGGGGTTTCGAACCAACCACCTAAGGGGAGTGAGGAGCGCAGCACTTGACACGGACAGAAGGCACACCATGACACCACTGTCTTGCTCTCCCCAAGGGCAGGGCAGCATCCTGATGCTTCCAATCCTTGGCACACAAATTGGATACCCACACAAAGTTTCCCTGCTCTGCCCTCCACAAGAGCAGGGCAGCCTCTTGGGAGCAACATATGGGCCAAAATCAACCAAAATTCAATTTAATTCAATTCCTCACCAAATTGAATCAAGGCCATCCAAGACCCATTCTCCCTCAAATCCAAAGCAAGCAAAGCCCACATCATCACTCAAAGGCACATGGATCAATTAAATTAGGATTTTTATTTTTGTAATTTGTTTTAATTTCATTTTCATTTTTCATTTTGTAAAGCCTATATAAAGGCATCAATAAGAGCTCAATTAGAGGAGTGCTAGCTCCACTAGGGAGTATTAGGATTTGAGAGCTCTCTCTCAGTTTTCATTTCTATTTTGAAATTTTGGATTGAGGTTGGAGGAATTCTGTTTCAATCTTTAATCTGAAATCCATCTTTGTTCATCTTCTGCATAATTTCTAAGAATTGAAAGTTGAATCTGCGTTCTCATTTACTGCTTCCATCTTTCTTTCTTCTTCAATCTGCTTTCTACATTGATCAAGGAAGGGCTTGAGATCTAGACTTGTTCTCTAGTCTCATTGATTCTCTAAGATCTTGAATTTCTTTTCTGAATTTCACAATTGAGTTGAATTTTGTTTCTGTCTTGATCAAGTGAGCAATTGAGCTCTTGGCTTTCCTTCTGTTTTTACTATTTCATTGAAATTGTTAATTTCACTTTAAGACTTGAGAAATGATCTATGTCTGATGAGCGGATAATTTGTACGCTTTTTGGCATTGTTTTTAGTATGTTTTTAGTAGATTTGGTTTAGTTTTTAGTATATTTTTATTAGTTTTTAGTTAAAATTCACTTTTCTGGACTTTACTATGAGTTTGTGCGTTTTTCTGTGAATTCAGGTATTTTCTGGCTGAAATTGAGGGACCTGAGCAAAAATCTGATTCAGAGACTGAAAAGGACTGCAGATGCTGTTGGATTCTGACCTCCCTGCACTCGAAGTAGATTTTCTGGAGCTACAGATACCCAATTGGCGCGCTCTCAACGGCGTTGGAAAGTAGACATCCTGGGCTTTCCAGAAATATATGATAGTCCATACTTTGCCCAAGATTTGATGGCCCAAACCGGCGTTCAAAGTCACCCTCAGAATTCCCAGCGTTAAACGCCGGAACTGGCACCAAAATGGGAGTTAAACGCCCAAACTGGCATAAAAGCTGGCGTTTAACTCCAAGAAGAGTCTCTACACGAAAATGCTTCATTGCTCAGCCCAAGCACACACCAAGTGGGCCCGGAAGTGGATTTTTATGTCATTTACTCATCTCTATACACCCTAGGCTACTAGTTTTCTATAAGTAGGACCTTTTACTATTGTATTTTCATCTTGGTTCTTCTGGTTCCCTCTCTGGGGCCGAAACCAATGATCACTCTTGTTCTTATGTATTTTCAACGGTGGAGTTTCTACACACCATAGATTAAGGTGTGGAGCTCTGCTGTACCTCGAGTATTAATACAATTACTATTGTTCTTCTATTCAATTCCGCTTGTTCTTTGTCCAAGATATCACTTGTTCTTCAACTTGATGAATGTGATGATCCGTGACACTCATCATCATTCTCACCTATGAACGTGTGACTGACAACCACCTCCGTTCTACCTTAGATTGGGTGAATATCTCTTAGATTCCTGATACACGATGCATGGTTGATCGCCTGACAACCGAGTGCTCGCCTGACAAACGAGCCAGCCATTCCGTGAGATCAGAGTCTTCGTGGTATAGGCTAGAACTGATGGTGGCATTCAAGAGAATCCGGAAGGTCTAACCTTGTCTGTGGTATTCTGAGTAGGATTCAATGATTGAATGACTGTGACGTGCTTCAAACTCCTAGCAGGCGGGGCGTTAGTGACAGACGCAAAAGAATCACTGGATTCTATTCCGGCCTGACCGAGAACCGACAGCTGATTAGCCTATGCTGTGACAGAGCATAGGAACGTTTTCACTGAGAGGATGGGAGGTAGCCACTGACAACGGTGAAACCCTTGCATAAGCTTGCCATGGAAAGGAGTAAGAAGGATTGGATGAAGACAGTAGGAAAGCAGAGAGACGGAAGGGAAGGCATCTTCATACGCTTATCTGAAGTTCCTACCAATGAATTACATAAGTACATCTATCTTTATCTTTATGCTTTATTCGTATATCACTATACCCATTTGAGTCTGCCTGACTAAGATTTACAAGGTGACCATAGCTTGCTTCATACCAACAATCTCCGTGGGATCGACCCTTACTCGCGTAAGGTTTATTACTTGGACGACCCAGTGCACTTGCTGGTTAGTTGTGCAAAGTTGTGTTTATGCAATGGTATTGAGCACCAAGTTCTTGGGGCCATTACTAGGGATTATTTGAGTTGTGAAAAGTAGTGATCACAATTTCGCACACCAAGTTTTTGGCGCCGTTGCCGGGGATTGTTTTGTGTATGGACAACTGACGGTTCATCTTGTTGCTTAGATTAGGTATTTTTCTTCAGGGTTCTTAAGAATGAATTCTAGTGTTTCAAGGTGATGTTCTTATCATCACCAAAGCTGATTGATCATCATCAATTTAGCTCTTGAATGCAATGTCCTGCTGAAGCTTAGCTAGCTATGTCTAATTCCTTTAGACTAAAGCTTTAGACTAACATTGCATGATTCCTGGAATTCTCATTATGAATTTTGATACCTTTATTTTCTTCTTCCATTTAATTTTCGAAAAAACACAAAAAAATTACAAAATCATAAAATCCAAAAAATTTCTTGTTTGAGTCTAGTGTCTCATTTTAAGTTTGGTGTCTTGCATGCATTGTTATTTGATTTTAGTTGCATTTTGATTATTAAAAATCCAAAAATATTTTTAATTTGTGTCTTCTCAAGTCAATAATAAAGAGAATTGAAGATTCAGAACATACAGCAGAGGAATTGCACAGAAAAAGCTGGGCGTTCAAAACGCCCAGTGAAGAAGGACAGACTGGCGTTTAAACGCCATCCAGGGTACCTGGTTGGGCGTTTAACGCCCAAAAGGGTACAGTTTTGGGCGTTAAACGCCAGAATGTGCACCATTCTGGGCGTTTAATGCCAGGATGGCACAAGAGGGAAGATTTTGTTTTCAAATCAATTTTTTTTCAAGTTTTCAAAGTTTTTCAAAATCAAATCTTTTTCATATCATATCTTTTCAATCAAATGTTTTCAAAATCAATTTCTTTCCTCTTTCAAAGATACTTGCTATCAATTAATGATTTGATTCAACATTTCAAGTATGTTGCCTTTTCTGTTGAGAAAGGTTTAATGTTTGAATCATATATTTTCTTGATAGGCAAGTCATTAATTTTTAAAATCAAATCTTTTTAAAAATTGTTTTCAAATCATATCTTCTCAATCACATATTTTTTTTAAAACCAATCATATCTTCTTAACCTCATCTTTTTCAAAATAGTTTTCAATCAAATCTTTTTGACTTCTAATTTCAAAATCTTTTTCAAAAATCACTTGATTTCGTTCCCACTTTTATTTTCGAAAATCAATTAGTGTTTTTCAAAATGTTTTCAAAGTCTTTTACTTAATTTTCGAAAATTACTTCCTTTCTTCTAACATCCTTCTATTTATGGACTAACACTATTCCTTAATGAAAAATTCGAACTCCTTCTTCTATGATAAGTTCGAATTTTCTACTTCTGTCTTCTACTTTTCTTTTCCTCTGACACCTCAAGGAATCTCTATACTGTGACATAGAGGATTCCACATTTTCTTGTTCTCTTCTCTTTCATATGAGCAGGAACAAAGACAAAAGCATTCTTGTTGAAGCTGACCCTGAACCTGAAAGGACCTTGAAGCGAAAGCTAAGAGAAGCTAAGGCACAATTCTCTATAGAGGACCTAACAGAAATCTTCAAAGAAGAAGAAGACATGGCAGCCGAAAACAACAACAATACAAACAATGCAAGGAAGGTGCTGGGTGACTTTACAGCACCTACTCCCGACTTCTATGGGAGAAGCATCTCTATCCCTGCCATTGGAGCAAACAACTTTGAGCTTAAGCCTCAATTAGTTTCTCTAATGCAACAGAATTGCAAGTTCCATGGACTTCCATTGGAAGATCCTCATCAGTTTTTAGCTGAATTCTTGCAAATCTGTGACACTGTCAAGACTAATGGGGTAGACCCTGAGGTCTACAGACTTATGCTATTCCCTTTTGCTGTAAGAGACAGAGCTAGGACATGGTTGGACTCACAACCTAAAGAAAGCCTGGACTCATGGGAAAAGCTAGTCAATGCCTTCTTAGCAAAGTTCTTTCCACCTCAAAAATTGAGTAAGCTTAGAGTGGAAGTCCAAACCTTCAGACAAAAGGATGGAGAATCCCTCTATGAAGCTTGGGAAAGATACAAACAATTGATCAGAAAATGTCCTTCTGACATGCTTTCTGAATGGAGCATCATAGGTATTTTCTATGATGGTCTCTCTGAACTATCCAAGATGTCTTTGGATAGCTCTGCTGGAGGATCTCTTCATTTGAAGAAGACGCCTACAGAAGCTCAAGAGCTGATTGAAATGGTTGCAAATAACCAATTCATGTACACTTCTGAAAGGAATCCTGTGAACAATGGGACTAATCAGAAGAAAGGAGTTCTTGAGATTGATGCTCTGAATGCCATTCTGGCTCAGAACAAGATATTGACTCAACAAGTCAATTTGATCTCTCAAAGTCTGTCTGGAATGCAAAATGCACCAAGCAGTACTAAGGATGCTTCATCTGAAGAAGAAGCCTATGATCCTGAGAACCCTTCAATGGAAGAGGTGAATTACCTAGGAGAACCCTATGGAAACACCTATAATTCTTCATGGAGAAATCACCCAAATTTCTCATGGAAGAATCAAGAAAGACCTCAACAATGTTTCAACAACAATAATGGTGGAAGAAACAGGTTTAGCAATGGCAAGCCTTTTCCATCATCTTCTCAGCAACAGACAGAGAATTCTAAGCAGAACCCCTCTGACTTAGCAACTATGGTCTCTGATCTAATCAAAACCACTCAAAGTTTCATGACTGAAACAAGGTCCTCCATTAGGAATTTGGAGGCACAAGTGGGACAGCTGAGCAAGAAAGTTACTGAACTCCCTCCTAGTACTCTCCCAAGCAATACAGAAGAAAATCCAAAAGGAGAGTGCAAGGCCATCAACATGGCTGAATTTTGGGAGGAAGGAGAGGAAGTGAACGCCACTGAAGAAGACCTCAGTGGGCGTGCACTGACCTCCAATGAGTTCCCTAAAGAGGAACCATGGGAATCTGAGGCTCAAAATGAGACCATAGAGATTCCATTGGACTTACTTCTGCCTTTCATGAGCTCTGATGAGTATTCTTCCTCTGAAGAGGATGAGTATGTCACTGAAGAGCAAGTTGCTAAATACCTTGGAGCAATCATGAAGCTAAATGACAAGTTATTTGGAAATGAGACTTGGGAGATTGAACCTCATTTGCTCACCAAAGAACTGGATGACTTGTCTGGGCAGAAATTACCTCAAAAAAGACAAGATCCTGGGAAGTTTTCAATACCTTGTACCATAGGCACCATGACCTTCAAGAAGGCTCTGTGTGACTTAGGGTCAAGTGTAAACCTCATGCCTCTCTCTGTAATAGAGAAGCTAGGGATCTTTGAGGTGCAAGCTGCAAGAATCTCATTAGAGATGGCAGACAACTCAAGAAAAAAAGCTCATGGACTTGTAGAGGATGTTTTGGTGAAGATTGAAAACCATTACATCCCTGCTGATTTCATAGTCCTAGAGACTGGAAAGTGCATGGATGAAACCATCATCCTTGGCAGACCCTTCCTAGCCACAGCAAAGGCTGTGATTGATGTTGATAGAGGCGAACTGATCATTCAAGTGAATGAAGAATCCTTTGTGTTTAAGGCCCAAGGATATCCCTCTGTCACCATGGAGAGGAAGCATGAAGAAGCTTCTCTCAAATCAGAGTCAAACAGAGCCCCCACAGTCAAACTTTAAGTTTGGTGTTGAGAGGCCACAACCAAACTCTAAGTTTGGTGTTGAACCCCCACATTCAAACTCTATGTTTGGTGTTGGGAGGTTCCCACATTGCTCTGATCATTTGTGAGGCTCCATGAGAGCCATATGTCAAGCTACTGACATTAAAGAAGCGCTTGTTGGGAGGCAACCCAATGTTATATTTTATCTATTTTCTTTTGTTATTTTATGTTTTTTGTAGGTTGATGATCATGAGAAGTCACAAAATCAATTGAAAAAGCAAAAACAGAATGAAAAACAGGAAGAAAAATAGCACACCCTGGAGGACGAACCCACTGGCGTTTAAATGCCAGTGAGGCTAGCAGATGGGCGTTTAACGCCCAGTCTGGCACCATTCTAGGCGTTTAACGCCAGAAAGGGGCACCAGACTGGCGTTAAACGCCAGGAAAGGGCAAGAACCTGGCGTTAAACGCCAGAAATGGGCACCAGCCCGGCGTTTAACGCCAGAATTGGCTCAAAACGTGATTTTGCATGCCATTTGGTGCAGGGATGACTTTTCCTTGACACCTCAGGATCTGTGGACCCCACAGGATCCCCACCAACCCCACCACTCTCTCCTCTTCTTCACCCACTCACCAATCACCTCAACACCTCTTCCCCAAAAGCCCTTCACCTATCAAATCCCATCTTTCTCTTCACCACTCACTCCTATATATATACCCATCTTCACTCCTTCATTTTCCCACAACCTAAACACCACTTCTTCCCCTTTTTGGCCGAACACTAAGCCATTCCCTTCTTTCTCATTTCTTCTTCTTCTACTCTCTTCTTTCTTCTTTTGCTCGAGGACGAGCAAACCTTTTAAGTTTGGTGTGGTAAAAGCATTGCTTTTTGTTTTTCCATAACCATTTATGGCATCCAAGGCCGGAGAAACCTCTAGAAAGAGGAAAGGGAAGGCAAAAGCTTCCACCTCCGAGTCATGGGAGATGGAGAAATTCATCTCAAGGGTGCATCAAGACCACTTCTATGAAGTCGTGGCCTTAAAGAAGGTGATCCCCGAGGTCCCTTTCAAACTCAAAAAGGGTCAACTTTGATCAAAGGTTGGACCAAGTCCTCACAGACATTTGTGAAGAGGGCACTCAATGGAAGAGAAACTCAAGAGGGAAGCCAGTTCAACTGAGAAGGCATGACCTCAAGCCCATCACTAAGTAAAGGATGGAGCAAACAAGAGACCCCTCTCATCATGAGATCCCTGTGATGCCTCAATGGATGCACTTTCCTCCACAAGACTATTGGGAGCAACTAAACACCTCCCTAGGAGAATTGAGTTCCAACATGGGACAACTAAGGGTGGAGCACCAAGAACATTCCATCCTCCTCCATGAAATTAGAGAAGATCAAAGAATCATGAGAGAGGAGCAACAAAAACAAGGAAGAGACATTGAGGAGCTCAAGCACTCCATAAGACCTTCAAGAGGAAGAACAAGCCGCCATCACTGAGGTGGACCCGTTCTTTAATCTCCTTGTTCTTTATTTTCTTGTTTTTCGAATTTTTATGCTTATATTTGTCCATGTTTGTGTCTTATGATCATTAGTGTCTTAGTGTCTATGCCTTAAAGTTATGAATGTCCTATGAATCCATCACCTTTCTTAAATGAAAACTGTTTTTATCACAAAAGAACAAGAAGTACAGGATTTCGAATTCATCTTTAAAACTAGCTTAATTAGTTTGATGTGGTGACAATACTTTTTGTTTTCTGAATGTATGCTTGAACAGTGCATATGTCTTTTGAATTTGTTGTTCATGAATGTTAAAATTGTTGGCTCTTGAAAGAATGATGAGAAAGGAGACATGTTACTGAGGATCTGAAAAATCACAAAAATGATTCTTGAAGCAAGAAAAAGCAATGAATACAAAAAAAAATGAAAAAAGGAGAAAGAGAAAAAGAAAAGAAAAAGAAAGAAATAAAGTTGTGATCCAAGGCAAAAAGAGTGTGCTTAAGAACCCTGGACACCTCTAATTGGGGACTCTAGCAAAGCTGAGTCACAATCTGAAAAGGTTCACCCAATTATGTGTCTGTGGCATGTATGTATCCGGTGGTAATACTGGAAGACAGAGTGCTTTGGGCCACGGCCAAGACTCAATAAGTAGCTGTGTTCAAGAATCATCATACTTAACTAGGAGAATCAATAACACTATCTGGATTCTGAGTTCCTAAAGAAGCCAATCATTCTGAATTTCAAAGGATAAAGTGAGATGCCAAAACTGTTCGGAGGCAAAAAGCTACTAGTCCCGCTCATCTAATTTGGAGCTAAGTTTCATTGATAATTTGGAGTCTATAGTATATTCTCTTCTTTTTATCTTATTTGATTTTCAGTTGCTTGAGGACAAGCAACAATTTAAGTTTGGTGTTGTGATGAGCGGATAATTTGTACGCTTTTTGGCATTGTTTTTAGTATGTTTTTAGTAGATTTGGTTTAGTTTTTAGTATATTTTTATTAGTTTTTAGTTAAAATTCACTTTTCTGGACTTTACTATGAGTTTGTGTGTTTTTCTGTGATTTCAGGTATTTTCTGGCTGAAATTGAGGGACCTGAGCAAAAATCTGATTCAGAGACTGAAAAGGACTGCAGATGCTGTTGGATTCTGACCTTCCTGCACTCGAAGTGGATTTTCTGGAGCTACAGAAGCCCAATTGGCGCGCTCTCAACGGCGTTGGAAGGTAGACATCCTGGGCTTTCCAGCAATATATGATAGTCCATACTTTGCCCAAGATTTGATCCCAAACCGGCGTTCAAAGTCACCCTCAGAATTCCCGGCGTTAAACGCCGGAACTGGCACCAAAATGGGAGTTAAACGCCCAAACTGGCATAAAAGCTGGCGTTTAACTCCAAGAAGAGTCTCTACACGAAAATGCTTCATTGCTCAGCCCAAGCACACACCAAGTGGGCCCGGAAGTGGATTTTTATGCCATTTACTCATCTCTGTACACCCTAGGCTACTAGTTTTCTATAAGTAGGACCTTTTACTATTGTATTTTCATCTTGGTTCTTCTGGTTCCCTCTCTGGGGCCGAAACCAATGATCACTCTTGTTCTTATGTATTTTCAACGGTGGAGTTTCTACACACCATAGATTAAGGTGTGGAGCTCTGCTGTACCTCGAGTATTAATGCAATTACTATTGTTCTTCTATTCAATTCCGCTTGTTCTTTGTCCAAGATATCACTTGTTCTTCAACTTGATGAATGTGATGATCCGTGACACTCATCATCATTCTCACCTATGAACGTGTGACTGACAACCACCTCCGTTCAACCTTAGATTGGGTGAATATCTCTTAGATTCCTGATACACGATGCATGGTTGATCGCTTGACAACCGAGTGCTCGCCTGACAAACGAGCCAGCCATTCCGTGAGATCAGAGTCTTCGTGGTATAGGCTAGAACTGATGGCGGCATTCAAGAGAATCCGGAAGGTCTAACCTTGTCTGTGGTATTCTGAGTAGGATTCAATGATTGAATGACTGTGACGTGCTTCAAACTCCTAGCAGGCGGGGCGTTAGTGACAGACGCAAAAGAATCACTGGATTCTATTCCGGACTGACCGAGAACCGACAGCTGATTAGCCTATGCTGTGACAGAGCATAGGAACGTTTTCACTGAGAGGATGGGTGGTAGCCACTGACAACGGTGAAACCCTTGCATAAGCTTGCTGATGAGCTGATAATTTATACGCTTTTTGGCATTGTTTTTAGGTAGTTTTTAGTAAGTTCAAGCTACTTTTAGGGATGTTTTCATTAGTTTTTATGTTAAATTCACATTTCTGGACTTTACTATGAGTTTGTGTGTTTTTCTGTGATTTCAGGTAATTTCTGGCTGAAATTGAGGGACTTGAGCAAAACTCTGAAAAGGGCTGACAAAAGGACTGCTGATGCTGTTGGAATCTGACCTCCCTGCACTCAAAATGGATTTTCTGGAGCTACAGAACTTCAAATGGCGCGCTCTCAACGGCGTTGGAAAGTAGACATCCCGAGCTTTCCAGCAATATATAATAGTCCATACTTTATTCGGAAATTGACGACGTAACTTGGCGTTGAACGCCAAGTTCATGCTGCTGTCTAGAGTTAAACGCCAGAAAAACGTCATGATCCGGAGTTGAACGCCCAAAACACGTCATAACTCGGAGTTCAACTCCAAGAGAAGCCTCAGCTCGTGGATTGATCAAGCTCAGCCCAAACATACACCAAGTGGGCCCCGGAAGTGGATTTATGCATCAATTACTTACTCATGTAAACCCTAGGAGCTAGTTTATTATAAATAGAACATTTAACTAATGTATTTGACATCTTTTGATCACTTTAGATCTTAGGATCAGATCTCTGGATGCCTAGTCCTTAGACCTTGGGGGCTGGCCTCTCGGCCATGCCTGAACCTTTCACTTATGTATTTTCAACGGTGGAGTTTCTGCACACCATAGATTAAGGGTGTGGAGCTCTGCTGTACCTCAAGTTTCAATGCCATTAAGATGATATCCTATTCAATTCTATTTATTCCTATTCCAAGATATATGCTACACTTAACTTTGATGAATGTGATGATCCGTGACACTCATCATCATTCTCACCTATGAACGCGCGTGATTGACAACCACTTCCGTTCTACTCTAGGCCGGGCGCATATCTCTTAGATTCCCCAACAGAATCTTCGTGGTATAAGTTAGATAGATGGCGGCATTCATGAGGATCCGGAAAGTCTAAACCTTGTCTATGGTATTCCGAGTAGGATTCTGGGATTGAATGACTGTGACGAGCTTCAAACTCCTGAAGGCTGGGCGTGATGACAAGCGCAAAAGAATCAATGGATTCTATTCCAACCTGATTGAGAACCGACAGATGATTAGCCGTGCTGTGACAGAGCATAGGAACATTTTCACTGAGAGGATGGGATGTAGCCATTGACAACGGTGATGCCCTACATACAGCTTGCCATGGAAAGGAGTAAGAAGGATCGGATGAAAGCAATGAGGAAAGTAGAGATTCAAGAGGAGCACAGCATCTCCATACACCTATCTGAAATTCCCACCATTGAATTACATAAGTACTCCTATCCGTTTTATTTATTTTATTTATCCAATTTAATTCCATTTGACCCTATGATTCCACTCACTAACTGAGATCTACAAGATGACCATAGCTTGCTTCATACCAACAATCTCCGTGGGATCGACCCTTACTCACGTAAGGTATTACTTGGATGACCCAGTGCACTTGCTGGTTAGTTGTGCGAGATTGTGAAGAATGTATGTAAGCCATGGTATTGTGCACCAAGTTTTTGGAGCCATTACCGGGGATTATTGATGAGCGGATATTTTGTACGCTTTTTGGGGGTAATTTCATGTAGATTTTAGCATGTTTCAGTTAGTTTTTAGTAAAATAATATTAGTTTTTAGGCAAAAATCATATTTCTGGACTTTACTATGAGTTTGTGTGTTTTTCTGTGATTTCAGGTATTTTCTGGCTGAAATTGAGGGAGCTGAGCAAAAATCTGACTTAGGCTGAAAAAGGACTGCTGATGTTGTTGGATCCTGACCTCCCTGCACTCGAAATGGATTTTCTGGAGCTACAGGAGTCCAATTGGCGCGCTCTCAACGGCGTTGGAAAGTAGACATCCAGGGCTTTCCAGCAATATATAATAGTCCATACTTTGCGCAAGGATAGACGACGTAACTTGGCGTTGAACGCCAAGTACATGCTGCTGTCTGGAGTTAAACGCCAGAAAAACGTCATGATCCGGAGTTGAACGCCCAAAACACGTCAAAACCTGGAGTTTGACGCCAAGAAAGGCCTTTACACGTGAAAAGCTTTAGTCTCAGCCCCAGCACACACCAAGTGGGCCCCAGAAGTGGATTTCTGCACCAATTATCTTAGTTTATTCATTTTTCTGTAAACCTAGGTTACTAGCTTACTATTTAAACAACTTTTACAGACTCATCTTGTACCTCATGCTATTTTCAGATCTGAATTACATACTTTGTGACGGCATGAGTCTCTAAACTCCATTGTTGGGGGTGAGGAGCTCTGCAGCGTCTCGATGATTTAATACAATTCCTTTGTTTTCCATTCAAACACGCTTGTTCTTATCTAAGATGTTTATTCGCGCTTAACTGTGGAGAAGGTGATGATCCGTGACACTCATCACCTTCCTCAATCCATGAACGTGTGCCTGACAACCACCTCCGTTCTACATCAGATTGAATGAATATCTCTTAGATTCCCCAACAGAATCTTCGTGGTATAAGCCGGATTGATGGCGGCATTCATGAGAATCCGGAAAGTCTAAACCTTGTCTGTGGTATTCCGAGTAGGATTCCGGGATTGAATGACTGTGACGTGCTTCAGACTTTAACCTGCTGGGCGTTAGTGACAGACGCAAAAGAGGGATTCTATTCCAGTAGGAGCGGGAACCAACCGGTGATTGGCCGTACTGTGACAGAGTGCGTGCATAGCTTTCACTGCGAGGATGGGAAGTAGCCATTGACAACGGTGACACCCTACATAGAGCTTGCCATGGAAGGAACAATGCGTGTGAGAAAAGGACGCCTAGGGAAAGTAGAAATTCAAAGGACAAAGCATCTCCAAAACTCCAACATATTCCTCATTACTGCACAACAAGTAACGCTTTTATTCTCTATTATTAAAGTAATAACTATTTATTCTACGCTCTAATTGGCAACGAAAATACGAGGCTAAAGAATCCTATTGGTATCCTGACTAAGCCAAATAAAATAACATTGATTGCTTCAAACCAATAATCTCTGTGGATTCGACCCTTACTCACGTAAGGTATTACTTGGACGACCCAGTACACTTGCTGGTTAGTTGAACGGAATTGTGAAAAGGAAGTAATCAGTTAGTTGAGTTAGTTTAACTTTTTGGCACATGCCAAGGAGCCACTAATCAAGAATCACAATTTCGTCCACCAAGTTTTTGGCGCCGTTGCCGGGGATTATTGAGTTTGGACAATTGAAGGCTTATTTTATTTCTTAGATTAGGAATAATTTATTTTATTTTTATTTTTTTATTGTTATAGAGTCATTAAATCTTGATAGGATAGTTTATTTTAAAAAACAAATTCCTTTTCAAAAATATTATTTTTCTTAATTAATTGTTAAATTTTCGTGAGTTTAGTGTCTTGTTCTAAGTTTGGTGTCAATTGCATATCTCATATTTTCTTTTAAAATTTTCGACTTGTGTTCTTTGTTCTTCATTGATCTTCAAGTTGTTCTTGCTTATTTTTCTTGTTTGATCTTGAGTTTTTCTTGTTCTGTGTCTTTTCTTGTTTTTCTTGTGCTTTTTCAAAACATTAGTTTTCAAAAATTTAGTTTATCCATAAAAATAATACATCTTTAAAATACATTACATTTTTAATTCAGTTGGTTATAGTGTTGGCTTATGTTCTTGGCAATTGGGCACCAGTTCTTTTGAAAATTTTTTTCAAAAATAATTTTTCTTGGTTTAATCTGTGCCAAACTTTAAGTTTGGTGTTTTCTTGTTAATCTTTCATAATTTTCGAAAATTTTATTAAAGTTTTCTAAAAATTTTAAGTTTGGTGTTCTTTCTTTTGTTCTTGGTGTTCTTGTGAATCTTCAAGGTGTTCTTGGGTTTTTCTTGTGTTTTGATCTTAAAATTTTTAAGTTTGGTGTTCCTTGGTGTTTTCCCTCCAAAAATTTTCGAAAAATAAGGAGCATTAGATCTAAAAATTTTAAGTCTTGTGTCTTTTGTGTGTTTTTCTCTTTCATCATAAAATTCAAAATTCAAAAATTTTTATTTTTCTAACTTTTTTTAAAACTACTTTTTCGAAAATCTTACATTAAAAATTCAATTTTCTATTTCAAAATATTTCCACTTTCTTTTATTTAATTTCGTTTTTATTTTTTTTTAAAAAAAATTTTACATTTTCCAACTACTTTTTCGATTTTTTTTCTTCTTTTTATTTATTCCATTTTTATTTATTCCATCACCATATTTCAAACTATAAATTCTCAACTTGTATTCAATCATGGAAGCAAGTAGGAATGAACAGTCCAAGAGGACTCTGGGGTCATATGCTAACCCCACTACTGCTTCATATGGGAGTAGTATCTGTATACCCTCCATTGGAGTTAGTAGCTTTGAGCTGAATCCTCAGCTCATTATCATGGTGCAGCAAAACTGTCAGTACTCTGGTCTTCCACATGAAGAACCTACAGAGTTTCTGGCACAATTTCTGCAAATTGCTGATACAGTACATGATAAGGAAGTGGATCAGGATATCTACAGATTACTACTGTTTCCATTTGCTGTAAAAGATCAAGCTAAGAGGTGGTTAAATAACCAGCCTAAGAACAGCATAAAAACATGGAAACAGCTGTCAGAAAAATTCCTGAATCACTATTTCCCTCCCAAACGGATGACACAGCTAAGGCTAAACATCCAAGGCTTCAAACAAGGAGATAATGAATCCCTTTATGATGCTTGGGAGAGATACAGAGAGATGCTAAGAAAATGCCCCTCTAAAATGTTTTCAGAATGGGTGCAATTAGACATCTTCTACTATGGGCTTACAGAAAAAGCTCAGATTTCTCTAGACCACTCAGCTGGTGGATCTATACACATGAGAAAAACAATTGAAGAAGCTCAAGAGCTTATTGATACAGTTGCCAGAAATCAACATATGTATCTAAGCAGTGAATCTTCTAAGAAAGGAGAAGCTAAAACAGTAACTGCAGAACTCGGTCCGGTGGATCAGGATAGTGAATTTAATCAGCAATTAGACTTTCTAACTCAGCAGCTAGCCGAATTCAAGGAGATATTACAGGAAACAAGAATGGCAAACATGAACATGGAAGTGCAATTAAAGCAAACAGAAAAACGACTGTCAAAACAAATAGTAGAAGAATGCCAAGCAGTTCAATTAAGAAGTGGGAAAACATTAAATACCTCACTTCAAAGCAGCAAGAAGCAAGGACATGAACGAATAGCTAATCAAAATCCCTCTGAGGACAAGCAGAGCCCAGAAAGGGATAAAGCTGGCGCTGAACGCCCAGACCATGCTGATTCCTGGCGTTCAACGCCAGAAACAAGCTTGAATCTGGCGTTGAACGCCCAAAAGGAGCATGGTTCTGGCGTTCAAACGCCAGTAACAAGCAAGGAAGTGGCGTCTAACGCCACTCCAGCTCCTACCTCTGGCATTCAAATGCCAGTAGGGAATCAGTCACATACAAGTGCTGATAACAAGGCTTCCCAACCCACTTCTGTAGGTAATAAACCTGTAGCAACTAAGGTTGAGGAATACAGAGCCAAAATGCCTTATCCTCAAAAACTCCGCCAAGCGGAACAAGATAAGCAATTTGCCCGCTTTGCAGACTATCTCAGGACTCTTGAAATAAAGATTCCGTTTGCAGAAGCACTTGAGCAAATACCCTCTTATGCTAAGTTCATGAAAGAGATCTTAAGTCATAAGAAGGATTGGAGGGAGACTGAAAAGGTTTACCTCACTGAAGAATGCAGTGCAGTCATTCTAAAAAGCTTACCTGAGAAGCTTAAAGATCCTGGGAGCTTTATGATACCATGCACATTAGAAGGTAATTGCACCAAGCAAGCTTTATGTGACCTTGGGGCAAGTATCAACCTAATACCTGCATCTACTATCAGAAAGCTTGGTTTAACTGAAGAAATCAAACCAACCAGGATATGTCTTCAACTTGCTGATGGCTCCATTAAATACCCATCAGGCGTGATTGAAGACATGATTGTCAAGGTTGGGCCATTTGCCTTTCCTACTGACTTTGTGGTGCTGGAAATGGAGGAGCACAAGAGTGCAACTCTCATTCTAGGAAGACCTTTCCTAGCAACTGGCCGAACCCTCATTGATGTCCAAAAGGGGAAGTAACCTTGAGAGTCAATGAGGAGGAATTCAAGTTGAATGTGGTCAAAGCCATGCAACATCCAGACACCCCAAATGACTGCATGAGTGTTGACATGATTGATTCTCTGGTAAGAGAGGTCAATATGGCTGAGAGTCTCGAATCAGAGCTAGAGGACATCTTTAAAGATGTTCAGCCTGATTTGGAGGAGTCAGAGAAGATAATAGAACCTCTGAAAATCCCTCAGGAAGAGGAGAAACCTCCAAAACCCGAGCTCAAACCATTACCACCATCCCTGAAATATGCATTTCTGGGAGAAGGTGAAACCTTTCCTGTAATTATAAGCTCTACCTTGGAGCCACAGGAAGAGGAAGCACTAATTCAAGTGCTAAGGACGCACAAGACAGCTCTTGGGTGGTCCATTAGTGATCTTAAGGGCATTAGCCCAGCCAGGTGCATGCACAAAATCTTGTTGGAAGATGACGCCAAGCCAGTGGTTCAACCACAAAGGCGGCTGAATCCAGCTATGAAAGAAGTGGTGCAGAAAGAGGTCACTAAATTACTAGAGGCTGGGATTATTTATCCTATTTCTGACAGCCCCTGGGTGAGCCCTGTCCAAGTTGTCCCTAAGAAAGGAGGCATGACAGTAGTTCACAATGAAAAAAATGAACTGGTTCCTACAAGGACAGTTACAGGGTGGCGTATGTGTATTGATTATAGAAGGCTCAATACAGCCACCAGAAAGGATCATTTTCCTTTACCATTCATAGACCAGATGCTGGAAAGACTAGCAGGTCATGAATACTACTGCTTTCTGGATGGATATTCAGGTTATAATCAAATTGCAGTAGATCCCCAGGATCAAGAGAAAACGGCATTCACATGCCCTTCTGGAGTATTTGCATACAGAAGGATGCCATTTGGCTTATGCAATGCACCTGCAACCTTTCAGAGGTGCATGCTCTCAATTTTCTCTGATATGGTGGAAAAATTCCTGGAAGTCTTCATGGATGACTTTTCAGTATTTGGAGACTCATTCAGCTCCTGCCTTAACCATTTAGCACTTGTTCTGAAAAGATGCCAAGAGACTAACCTGGTTTTAAACTGGGAAAAATGTCACTTTATGGTGACTGAAGGAATTGTCCTTGGGCACAAAATTTCGAACAAGGGGATAGAGGTGGACCAAGCTAAGGTAGAAGTAATTGAAAAATTACCACCACCTGCTAATGTTAAGGCAATCAGAAGTTTTCTGGGACATGCAGGGTTTTATAGGAGGTTTATAAAGGATTTTTCAAAAATCGCCAAACCTCTGAGCAACCTGCTAGCTGCAGACATGCCCTTTATCTTTGATGAGGAGTGTCTGCAGGCATTTGAAACTCTGAAAACTAAATTGGTCACAGCACCAATCATCTCTGCACCAGACTGGACATTACCATTTGAACTAATGTGTGATGCCAGTGACCATGCCATTGGTGCAGTGTTGGGGCAAAGGCATGACAAGCTTCTGCATGTCATTTACTATGCCAGCCGTGTGCTAAATGATGCACAGAAGAATTACACAACCACAGAAAAAGAGCTACTTGCAGTGGTTTACGCCATTGACAAATTCAGATCCTACTTAGTAGGATCAAAAGTGATTGTGTACACTGATCATGCTGCTCTTAAATATCTACTCACAAAGCAAGATTCAAAACCCAGACTCATCAGATGGGTGCTGCTTCTGCAAGAGTTTGATATAGAAATAAGAGACAGAAAAGGGACAGAAAATCAAGTAGCAGATCACCTGTCCCGAATAGAACCATTGGAAGGGGCGTCCCTCCCTCTCACTGAAATTTCTGAAACCTTTCCGGATGAGCAATTACTAGCCGTCCAGGAAGTGCCATGGTTTGCAGACATTGCAAACTACAAGGCAGTGAGATTCATACCCAAGGAGTACAGTAAGGTGCAATCAAAGAAATTAATCACAGATGCAAAATACTATCTCTGGGATGAACCATATCTCTTTAAGAGATGTGCAGACGGAGTAATCCGTAGATGTGTGCCTAAAGAAGAAGCACAGAAGATCCTTTGGCATTGCCATGGATCACAGTATGGAGGACATTTTGGAAGTGAACGAACAGCCACAAGAGTCCTCCAGAGTGGCTTCTACTGGCCTACTCTCTATAAAGATTCCCGAGCATTTGTGCTTAACTGTGATAGTTGCCAGAGATCAGGCAACCTGCCCACAGTTATGCTATGCCTCAACAAGGAATCTTGGAAATTGAGTTGTTTGATGTATGGGGTATTGACTTCATGGGACCTTTCCCACCATCATACTCAAACACCTATATTCTGGTGGCAGTGGATTATGTATCCAAATGGGTGGAGGCTATTGCAACACCCACTAATGACACTAATACAGTGTTAAAATTCCTCCAGAAACATATCTTCAGCAGATTTGGTATCCCCAGAGTGTTAATCAGTGATGGGGGTACTCATTTCTGTAATAAGCAGCTCTACTCTCTAGTCCGTTATGGAGTCAACCACAGGGTGGCTACTCCATATCACCCACAGACTAATGGGCAGGCAGAAGTCTCAAATAGAGAACTTAAAAGAATCCTGGAACGGACTGTAATTAACCGCAGAAAGGATTGGGCAAGAAGCTTGGATGATGCTCTGTGGGCATACAGAACAGCATTTAAGACCCCTATAGGGACCTCTCCATACCAGCTTATGTATGGAAAGGCGTGTCACTTGCCAGTGGAACTGGAACACAAGGCCTACTGGGCAACCAGATTCCTGAACCTTGATGCCAAATTAGCTGGAGAAAAACGATTGCTCCAGTTAAATGAGCTAGAAGAGTTTAGACTCAATGCTTTTGAAAATGCAAAAATTTACAAGGAAAAAGCAAAAAAAATGGCATGATAAGAAATTGTCATCCAGAGTCTTTAAACCAGGGCAGAAAGTTCTGCTATTTAACTCTAGGCTCAAATTATTCCCCGGGAAATTAAAATCCCGGTGGAGAGGTCCATATGTAATTACAAGTGTATCACCATATGGCTACATAGAGCTTCACGATAATGACTCTAACAAAAAGTTCATTGTCAATGGACAAAGAGTTAAACATTATCTTGAAGGCAATTTTGAGCAAGAATGCTCAAGACTGAGACTTAATTGAAGAATCAGTGATAGTCCAGCTAATGACATTAAAGAAGCGCTTGCTGGGAGGCAACCCAGCCATATACAAAGTTTAATTACTAATTAAATAAATTTTCTTTCTTTACAGGTTTAGGTCTAAGTATCTTCAAAGGTGAAATAACAAATTAACTGAAGTCCCAAGAGTTACAGAGAAATTTGGAAGTTCACTGGCATGAAAAAGCCAGTAAGAAACATTTTGGGCGTTAAACGCCCAAAAGAAGCACCCACTGGGCGTTTAACGCCAGTAAGGGTAGCCTTCTGGGCGTTAAACGCCAGAAAGGAGCATCTTCTGGGCGTTAAACGCCAGAAAGATGCACCTTCTGGGCGTTTAACGCCAATCTGCTAGCATTCTGGGCGTTTAGAAAAACGCCCAGTAAAGAAGGACTTCCTGGCGTTCAACGCCAGAAAGAAGCATCACATGGGCGTTGAACGCCCAGGAGAAGCATCACATGGGCGTTAAACGCCCAAACCATGCACCATGTGGGCGTTTAACGCCAGGATGGTGGGAGGAGGAATTCGTTTTTCTTTAAAAAAATTTTTAAGTTTCAATTCATGATTTCTTGCATAAACATGTTTCAAAATATCATCCTTCAAATCAAAGTTTTCTAAGAACCCTAATTTCTAAAATCCCTTTTTCAAAAATATCAAATGTATCTTAATTTAAAACACAAATCTTTTTTCAATCCAATTCTTTTTTCAAATATTTTTAATATCTTTTTCAAGTCATCTATCTTTTTATGAAAATACCTCTCCTTCTACTCCTCTCCTTTCCTTTCTTTTGCTTGAGGACAAGCAAACCTCTAAGTTTGGTGTGATTTGCCATGATCACTGAGCTAAAACTCATTAAGATCATGGCACCTAAGAGAACAGGAAGAGCAAGGATGTGAACTTAGGGAGCTGAAGCATCAGAAATTAATTCTTGAAGGCATCCCACAGACTAAAGGAACATCCACTTCCCAAAATACAGGTTGTTAAGTTCTAATTCCAGCTTTAACTCTGTGATAGTATTATTATAGAATTTTACCTTAGAAGTTATATAGGAGTAGTAGTACTTAGCATTCTATTTTGATTTTATTTCCAATTAAGCTATAATTTATTTTTCTCATCATCATCAGGCATGAATAAGTAGTAGAATTTTTTTTAGAATAAAGAAGTAATCTATATTTTTCGAGTTCCTAATAATAAAATTTATAATTAATTATATGTGGTGGCAATACTTTTTGTTCTCTGAATGAATGCTTGAACATGCATAATTGTATTTTGAATTTGATGATATTGGCTCCTGAAAGGATGAGGAACACGAAAAATATTATTGATGATCTGAAAAATCATGAAATTGATTCTTGAAGCAAGAAAAAGCAGTCAAAAAAATATATATATATATATATAATTACAATCAAAAGGAATAAAAGCCAAGCAGCCCTTAAAACCAAAAGGCAAGGTAAAAAGGATCCAAGGCTTTGAGCATCTATGGATAGGAGGGCCCAAGGAAATAAAATCCAGGCCTAAGCGGCTAAATCAAGCTGTCCCTAACCATGTGCTTGTGTCATGAAGGTCCAAGTGAAAAGCTTGAGACTGAGTGGTTAAAGTCGTGATCCAAAGCAAAAGAGTGTGCTTAAGAGCTCTGGACACCACTGACTGGGGACTCTAGCAAAGCTGAGTCACAATCTGAAAAGGTTCACCCAGTTATGTGTCTGTGGCATTTATGTATCCGGTGGTAATACTGGAAACAAAGTGCTTAGGGCCACAGCCAGACTCATAAAATAACTGTGTTCAAGAATCAACATACTACACTAGGAGAGTCAATAATACTATCTGAATTCTGAGTTCCTAAGGATGCCAATTATTCTGAAAATTTAAAGATACAGGGGGATGCCAAAACTGTTCAGAGACAAAAAGCTACAAGCCCCGCTCATCTAATAAATTTGAACTTCATCTAAAACTCTGAAATATATACTACTTCTTTATTTCTGTTAAAACCTATTTTATTTATCTAGTTGCTTGAGGACAAGCAACAGTTTAAGTTTGGTGTTGTGATGAGCGGATATTTTGTACGCTTTTTTGGGGTAATTTCATGTAGATTTTAGCATGTTTCAGTTAGTTTTTAGTAAATAATATTAGTTTTTAGGCAAAATCATATTTCTGGACTTTACTATGAGTTTGTGTGTTTTTTCTGTGATTTCAGGTATTTTCTGGCTGAAATTGAGGGAGCTGAGCAAAAATCTGACTTAGGCTGAAAAGGACTGCTGATGCTGTTGGATCCTGACCTCCCTGCACTCGAATGGATTTTCTGGAGCTACAGGAGTCCAATTGGCGCGCTCTCAACGGCGTTGGAAAGTAACATCCAGGGCTTTCCAGCAATATATAATAGTCCATACTTTGCGCAAGGATAGACGACGTACTTGGCGTTGAACGCCAAGTACATGCTGCTGTCTGGAGTTAAACGCCAGAAAAACGTCATGATCCGGAGTTGAACGCCCAAAACACGTCAAAACCTGGAGTTTGACGCCAAGAAAGGCCTTTACACGTGAAAAGCTTTAGTCTCAGCCCCAGCACACACCAAGTGGGCCCAGAAGTGGATTTCTGCACCAATTATCTTAGTTTTTCTTTTTTCTGTAAACCTAGGTTACTAGCTTACTATTTAAACAACTTTTACAGACTCATCTTGTACCTCATGCTATTTTCAGATCTGAATTACATACTTTGTGACGGCATGAGTCTCTAACTCCATTGTTGGGGGTGAGGAGCTCTGCAGCGTCTCGATGATTTAATACAATTCCTTTGTTTTCCATTCAAACACGCTTGTTCTTATCTAAGATGTTTATTCGCGCTTAACTGTGGAGAAGGTGATGATCCGTGACACTCATCACCTTCCTCAATCCATGAACGTGTGCCTGACAACCACCTCCGTTCTACATCAGATTGATGAATATCTCTTAGATTCCCCAACAGAATCTTCGTGGTATAAGCCGGATTGATGGCGGCATTCATGAGAATCCGGAAAGTCTAAACCTTGTCTGTGGTATTCCGAGTAGGATTCCGGGATTGAATGACTGTGACGTGCTTCAGACTTTAACCTGCTGGGCGTTAGTGACAGACGCAAAGAGGGATTCTATTCCAGTAGGAGCGGGAACCAACCGGTGATTGGCCGTACTGTGACAGAGTGCGTGCATAGCTTTCACTGCGAGGATGGAAGTAGCCATTGACAACGGTGACACCCTACATAGAGCTTGCCATGGAACAATGCGTGTGAGAAAGGACGCCTAGGGAAAGTAGAAATTCAAAGGACAAAGCATCTCCAAAACTCCAACATATTCCTCATTACTGCACAACAAGTAACGCTTTTATTCTCTATTATTAAAGTAATAACTATTTATTCTACGCTCTAATTGGCAACGAAAATACGAGGCTAAAGAATCCTATTGGTATCCTGACTAAGCCAAATAAAATAACATTGATTGCTTCAAACCAATAATCTCTGTGGATTCGACCCTTACTCACGTAAGGTATTACTTGGACGACCCAGTACACTTGCTGTTAGTTGAACGGAATTGTGAAAAGGAAGTAATCAGTTAGTTGAGTTAGTTTAACTTTTTGGCACATGCCAAGGAGCCACTAATCAGAATCACAATTTCGTCCACCAATTATTCGAGTTGTGTGAAAGTATAAATCACAATTTCGTACACCAAGTTTTTGGCGCCGTTGCCGGGGAATGTTTGAGTATGGACAACTGACGGTTCATCTTGTTGCTCAGATTAGGTAATTTTTATTTTATTAAAAAAAATTTCGAAAATCTTTTCAAATCTTCTCCCTATTTTCGAAAATTATTCAAAAAATTTTTAATATGCATTCTAGAGTTTCATGAAGCATGTTGAAGCCTGGCTGGCTGTAAACCATGTCTAAATTCTTTTGGACTTAGGCTTCAAAACCATCTTCATAGAGGCAAGTTAATTTGATTATTAGCTGTATGCTAAAGCTTGGCTGGCCATTGGCCATGTCTAGTGTTTTGGACCGGAGCTTTCACAAAGCTTGGCTGGCTATTAAGCCATGTCTAATTCCTGGACTGGAGCTTTAAATTAACATTGCGAAGATTCCTGGAATTCATATTAAAAATTTTGAATTTCTTATTTTATTTTTCCTATATTTTTTTTTTCGAAAAATCAAATAAAATACAAAAATTAGAAAAATCATAAAAATCAAAATATTTTGTGTTTCTTGTTTGAGTTTTGTGTCAAGTCATAAGTTTGGTGTCAATTTCATGTTTCATCTTTTTCTTGCATAAAATTTTCGAAAACTCATGCATTCATAGTGTTCATCATGTTCTTCAAGTTGTTCTTGATGACTTTCTTGTTTGATCTTCATATTTTCTTGTTTTGTGTTGTATGGTGTTTTTCATATGCATTCTTGCATTCATAGAGTCTAAACATGAAAAATTTCTAAGTTTGGTGTCTTGCATGTTTTCTTTACATTGAAAATTTTTCAAAAATATGTTCTTGATGTTCATCATGATCTTCAAAGTGTCTTGGTGTTCATCTTGACATTCATAGTGTTCTTGCATGCATCATATGTTTTGATCCAAAATTTTCATGCATTGAGTAGTTTTTTAGTGTTTTCTCTCTCATCAAAAAAAAAATTTAAAATCAAAAAAATATCTTATCTTTTTAAATCTTATTTTTAAAATCTTTTCAAAAATCATATCTTTTCCATTTTTTCATCATTTTCGAAAATTTCAAAAATCTTTTTCAAAATATTATCAAAATCTTTTTCTTATCTTTACATCATATTTTCGAAAATTGCATCAAAATTAATGTTTTGATTCAAAATTTCAAGTTTGTTACTTTCTTATTAAGAAAGATTCAATTTTAAGTTCTAGAATCATATCTTGTGATTTCTTGTGAGTCAAGTCATTAATTGTGATTTTAAAATTCAAATCTTTTTCAAAACTAATTTCAATCTTATCTTTTCAAAACCATATCTTTTTAAATCATATCTTTTTAATCATATCTTTTATATCATCTTTTTCAAAATTTTATCTTTTTCAAAAAAAAAGATTTGATTTTAAAATATCTTTTCTAACTTCTTATCTTCTTATCTTTTCAAAATTGATTTTAATATCTTTTTCAACTAACTAATTAACTTTTTGTTTGTTTCTTACTTTTTTCAAAACCACCTAACTACTTTTCCCTCTCTAATTTTCGAAAATACCTCCCTCTTTTTCAAAAATTATTTTTAATTAATTAATTGTTTTAAATTTTAATTTTAATTATATCTTATCTTTAATTTTCGAAAATCACTAACCCATTTTTCAAAATTATTTTCGAATTTCTCTCCCCCTCATCTCTTTCTATTTATTTTATTTATTTACTAACACTTCTCTTCACCTCTCTTCATCTCCAATCACTGCCTCTATCCTCACCATTGTGATTGGATTCTCCACTTTTTCCTTTCTTCTTCTACTAACATAAGGAACCTCTTTACTGTGACATAGAGGATTCCTCTTTCTTTTCTTGTTCTCTTCTTCCCCTATGAGCAGGAGCAAGGACAAGAACATTCTTATTGAAGCAGATTATGACTTGAAAGGACTCTGAAAGAAAGTCAAGAGAACTAAAATCAACAATTCAGAGAAACCTCAAAAAAAAAAAAAAAAAAAAAAAGAGAAAAGGAAAGACAAAAAGCTTCCACCTCCAAGTCATGGGAGATGGAAAGACTAATATAAGCCATCATAGCTCAGTGTAGAACATGTGGCTGCAAATCAAGAGATTCCTGAGATACCTCAGGGAATAAGTTGTCCTCCACACAAATATTGGAAACAACTAAGGGGAGGAACACCAAATTACTAGGAATCATTCAAAGAAGCAAGGAAGAGACATAAAGGAGCTCAAGAGCACCATTGTTCTTCAAGAAGGCGCCACCCTCACTCAGGTGGATTCATTCCTTGTTCTTATTTCTTTTGCTTTTCGGTTTTTAATGCTGTGTTTTTATTTCATGATCATTAGTATGTAACCATGCCTTAAAGCTATGAATAATTCCATTAATCCTTCACTTCTCTTAAAAAAAATGTTTCAATTCAAAAGAACAAAGTACATAAATTTCAAAATCTTGAATTTAATTTAATTTATATTGATGTGGTGACAATACTTTTTGTTTTCTGAATGAATGCTTGAACAGTGCATATGTCTTTTGATCTTGTTGTTTATGAATGTTAAAATTGTTGGCTCTGAAAGAATGATGAACAAAGAGAAATGTTATTGAGGATCTGAAAAATCATGAATGATTCTTGAAGCAAGAAAAAGCAGTGAAAAGAAGAAGCATTCGAAAAAAAAGAGTATATAGAAAAGAAGGAGCAGTAGAAAAAGCCAATAGCCCTAAACCAAAAGGCAAGGGTAAAAAGGATCCAAGGCTTTGAGCATCAATGGTAGGAGGCCCAAGGAAATAAAATCCAGGCCTAAGCGGCTAAATCAAGCTGTCCCTAACCATGTGCTTGTGTCATGAAGGTCCAAGTGAAAAGCTTGAGACTGAGTGGTTAAAGTCGTGATCCAAGGCAAAAAGAGTGTGCTTAAGAGCTCTGGACACCTCTAACTGGGACTTTAGCAAAGCTAAGTCACAATCTGAAAAGGTTCACCCAGTTATGTGTCTGTGGTATTTATGTATCCGGTGGTAATACTGGAAAACAAAATGCTTAGGGCCACGGCCAAGACTCATAAAAGTAGCTGTGTTCAAGAATCAACATGCTTAACTAGGAGAATCAATAACACTATCCGAGATTCTAAGTTCCTAGAGAAGCCAATCATTCTAAACTTCAAAGGAAAAGTGATGCCAAACTGTTCAGAAGCAAAAAGCTACAAGTCCCGCTCATCTAATTATATTATATTCATTGATATTCTGGAATTTATAGTATATTCTCTTCTTTTATCCTAATTGATTTTCAGTTGCTTGGGGACAAGCAACAATTTAAGTTTGTGTTGTGATGAGCGGATAATTTATACGCTTTTTGGCATTCTTTTTAGGTAGTTTTTTTATTAAGTTCAAGCTACTTTTAGGGATGTTTTCATTAGTTTTTATGTTAAATTCACATTTCTGGACTTTACTATGAGTTTGTGTGTTTTTCTATGATTTCAGGTAATTTCTGGCTGAAATTGAGGGACTTGAGCAAACTCTGAAAGGGCTGACAAAAGGACTGCTGATGCTGTTGGAATCTGACCTCCCTGCACTCAAAATGGATTTTCCGGAGTTACAGACTCCAAATGGCGCGCTCTCAACGGGGTTGGAAAGTAGACATCCAGAGCTTTCCAGCAATATATAATAGTCCATACTTTATTCGGAAATTGACGACGTAACTTGGCGTTGAACGCCAAGTTCATGCTGCTGTCTAGAGTTAAACGCCAGAAAAACGTCATGATCCGGAGTTGAACGCCCAAAACACGTCATAACTCGGAGTTCAACTCCAAGAGAAGCCTCAGCTCGTGGATTGATCAAGCTCAGCCCAAACTACACCAAGTGGGCCCCGGAAGTGGATTTATGCATCAATTACTTACTCATGTAAACCCTAGGAGCTAGTTTATTATAAATAGAACATTTAACTAATGTATTTGACATCTTTTGATCACTTTAGATCTTAGGATCAGATCTCTGGATGCCTAGTCCTTAGACCTTGGGGCTGGCCTCTCGGCCATGCCTGAACCTTTCACTTATGTATTTTAACGGTGGAGTTTCTGCACACCATAGATTAAGGGTGTGGAGCTCTGCTGTACCTCAAGTTTCAATGCCATTAAGATGATATCCTATTCAATTCTATTTATTCCTATTCCAAGATATACGCTACACTTAACTTTGATGAATGTGATGATCCGTGACACTCATCATCATTCTCACCTATGAACGCGCGTGATTGACAACCACTTCCGTTCTACTCTAGGCCGGGCGCATATCTCTTAGATTCTCCAACAGAATCTTCGTGGTATAAGTTAGATAGATGGCGGCATTCACGAGGATCCGGAAAGTCTAAACCTTGTCTATGGTATTCTGAGTAGGATTCTGGGATTGAATGACTGTGACGAGCTTCAACTCCTGAAGGCTGGGCGTGATGACAAGCACAAAAGAATCAATGGATTCTATTCCAACCTGATTGAGAACCGACAGATGATTAGCCATGCTGTGACAGAGCATAGGAACGTTTTCACTGAGAGGATGGGATGTAGCCATTGACAACGGTGATGCCCTACATACAGCTTGCCATGGAAAGGAGTAAGAAGGATCGGATGAAAGCAATGAGGAAAGTAGAGATTCAAGAGGAGCACAGCATCTCCATACACCTATCTGAAATTCCCACCATTGAATTACATAAGTACTCCTATCCGTTTTATTTTTTATTATCCAATTTAATTCCATTTGACCCTATGATTCCACTCACTAACTGAGATCTACAAGATGACCATAGCTTGCTTCATACCAACAATCTCCGTGGGATCGACCCTTACTCACGTAAGGTATTACTTGGACGACCCAGTGCACTTGCTGGTTAGTTATGCGAGATTGTGAAGAATGTATGTAAGCCATGGTATTGTGCACCAAGTTTTTGGAGCCATTACCGGGAATTATTCGAGTTTGTGTGAAAGTATAAATCACAATTTCGTACACCACTTGCCATGGAAAGGAGTAAGAAGGATTGGAGAAGACAGTAGGAAAGCAGAGAGACGGAAGGGAATGCATCTTCATACGCTTATCTGAAGTTCCTACCAATGAATTACATAAGTACATCTATCTTTATCTTTATGCTTTATTCGTATATCACTATACCCATTTGAGTCTGCCTGACTAAGATTTACAAGGTGACCATAGCTTGCTTCATACCAACAATCTCCGTGGGATCGACCCTTACTCGCGTAAGGTTTATTACTTGGACGACCCAGTGCACTTGCTGGTTAGTTGTGCAAAGTTGTGTTTATGCAATGGTATTGAGCACCAAGTTCTTGGGGCCATTACTAGGGATTATTTGAGTTGTGAAAGTAGTGATCACAATTTCGCACACCAATGTCTCTTTGTTGCATCTCATTGCTCCCAAATTAATTTCCTGCACTTGTGTTCTTCTTCTGCAATTTACATTTAAGCTACTGTGACCTTGAATTTACTTTTCCTGCAATTTAATTTCCTTGCAATTGTTCTAAGCTTGGATCTACTGCTCTCATTTAATTTCCAACACCCCAGCCCCCTTTACATTTGATGCAATTTACATTTCTTGTCATTTAAGATTTTGTCAATCTACTTTTCTTGCTCTTTAAGTTTCCTGCCACTCTACTTTCTGCAATTTAAATTCCCTGCAAATTTACATTCTGTTGCTCAACTTCACACAGTTCATTCAATGTTGCTTGACTAAACTAATCACCCCCTAAAGTTGCTTGATCCATCAATCCCTGTGGGATCGACCTCACTTTAAGTGAGTTATTACTACTTGATGCGACCCGGTATACTTGCCGGTGAGTTATGTGTGTTGGAAATTCGTTTTTCCGCAAAACACCATCAGGGAGCAGAAGAGAATGAGCAGACCACAAGTGAAAGGTGGTGAAGTCCCTCCTAGTTACCTTCCTTTTCAAAGCTTTAAATAAGGAAAATCATGTATGAAATAGAACATGCTTCCATGGTAGCTTAGGATTTTCAATTATGCATTTAAGTTTTATTGAGGTCTATGTTATTGAGCCTAATGTCTTGAATGCTCACTGTCATCTTGCCTACTTGTATGCTTGTCTCTTTAAGTTAATCAAAAGAAAATGTTATGGAAAGAACAAGATGGAGTCATTTTGTGAAGTGCATTCTAAGTGTTTGTGGTAGGATGATTAGTAAGCTAAGTTGGTTCACCAAGAAAGGAAAGAAAGCAACTATCCATCCTAAGTCATAAGTTTGAGACACATTCCTTGAGGCTAGCTAAATAATAAGATCCCAACAAGAAAGAAAAAGAGTAATACAAGTGAAATAAGAAAGGGAACACAAAAAGGAACAATGCTAGGCACCAAGGGTTTTGAAACTGAGGCATATGTCTCTGGTGTTTATGTACAAGGATATACTTGGATGAATAAGCTCTTAGGGGTGCCTTATCACTTGGTAACTTGGATTAACTAATCCGGGATTATCAACTGAAAGTCCACTATCAAGAGTAACCCTTGTTACAGAGCAGCTTAGTACCCAAAGGTGCTGGACACCAAGGCTCAAGAAAGAAAGAATAACAAACCATGTGCCTGTGCTGTGTATGTATGAGGGAAAGACTTGAGGGAGTAAGTCCGTAGGGTGTCTTAACACCTAGCACCTTAAAACCAACTGGTTTGGGAGTGTTGGCTGAAAGCTTATCATAAAAGTCGCCCTCTTACAAAGCACCTAGCAAAAAAGAAAATAAACTTTGAAAGAAAAAAAAGAAGGATCAATAAGAAAGAAGCCTCAAGGGATGCAATCAAAAGAGTGACTAGGGATTTGATAAGGCTTGAAACCTAAAGGAAGAACCTAAGTTGCTATGCATGAAACTCCATGAACCATGAATGCTATTTCCATCTTATCTTCTTGTTCTTTTATTTCATTTTTCTTATGCTTCAGTACTTGCTTAGGGACAAGCAAGCTTTAAGTTTGGTGTTGTGATGCCAGGCATCTAGGCCAGTTTCACTGACCTTTTCTTTACTATTTTAGGGTAGTTTCATGCATTTTCCTAGTAAACAAGGCAAGTTTTGGGTGAAAATACACTTACACCTTCATTCAAGCAACTATTATGAATTTTGCATGATTTCATGAGATTTTTGCCAGAATTACATGATATTTTAATGATGCATAATCTCATGATTTTGGCTAGAGCTTTGATGCACTTTAATTACTTGATTTTAGGACAAATGAAGCATGGAAGAATCACGTTAGCATTCACGTTAACTTAGTTAACGTGACTACTAACATGGGATGGCATTTGGCTTGCAATGTTAATGAGAAAGTGATCACCAATAACGCCTGCGAAGCCATTCATAGCCTACGTTAAGAGCCACGTTAACTAAGTTAACGTGGTACTTAACGTAGAAGAAAAGAGGACTCCATGTTAATGAGAAACGTGAACTCCAATAACGTTTCTCCTCAACGTTAGTGGTAAAAGTGAACACCACTAACGTTGGGAACTAGGCAATGCCCCACGTTAAGAGTCACGTTAACTAAGTTAACGTGAACTCTAACATGGATGAGATCAACAATGCCAACGTTAGTGACACTCACTTTTGTCACTAACGTTGGATCATTTGCATTGCCTACGTTAACTCTCACGTTAAGATTGTTAACATGAAGTTAACGTGGAGTGGGGTTCAAGAACCAACGTTAGTGACACTCACTTTTGTCACTAACGTTGGAAGATGGCTTCATTACTACGTTAAGAGCCACGTTAACTTAGTTACGTGGGTTCTAACGTAGGGGCTTAAGGCATTAGAGCGTTAGTGACAAAGGTGAGTGTCACTAACGCTCTCGAAGGTGATAGGTGCCCACGTTAAGAGCTACGTTAGCTAAGCTAACGTGAGACCTAACGTAGGAGGCAAAAGGCAAGCAACGTTAATGGGAAAAGTGATTCCCTTAACGTTTGTGAAAAGGGGCACAAGCCGTTAATGGGAAAAGTGAGTCCCATTAACGTTGGCTAAGAATTGAGAAGGAACGTTAGAAGTCACGTTAAGACTTCTAACGTTGAGAATACGTGGGCATATAAGGGTGGAACGTTAATGGAAAAGGTGAATGCCACTAACGTTCTCGCACCCAGAAATGTATTCCACGATTAATCTCACTAAGTGCCCGAGCCTAAATCCATATTTCTCTTCAAGATGGGCCCACTAAAGATGAGAATTGCTTCAACTCAAGGTCCAAAGCCCACATCCAAGACTTGAAGAACTCACTAGAAGATCATGAAGAGTAGTATATATAGGAGTAGTTTTGAACTAGCTAGAGACTTTTGCACCTTGGAGAACTACTCTCTGCATATTTACTTTTTTGTACTTCTAGCATGGATTCTTCTTTTCTGCAATTTTGATTCCTAGAGCTATGAACAACTAAACCCCTTTCATTGGTTAGGGAGCTCTGCTGTAATTTGATGGATCAATATTAGTTTTCATTCTTCTTCTTCTATCTTTTCTCTTGATTTTACTAGAAGCTTTCAATCTTAATTCAATTGGTTAGTTATCTTGGAAAAGAACTCTCCATATCGGATCTCTTTGGAACCTTGGAAGAGGAATGAAGAGATCATGCTAGAATTGCTTTCTCATGCTGGACCATTTGGATTGGGATGGATATGTGACTATAATCCTACCAATACTTGAATTGGGAAATGTATGTGGTATAATCAGTGACCATACTTCATCTCTTCTCATGAGCAATTGACCAAGGAATTGGCTATTAATCAGATTTGAGAGATTGGATTACCAAGGAATTGGGATTCAATCACTTAAGATTGCAAGGAAATCAACGAATGCATTGATTGAGGAAGAGATGAGAATGAACTTGATCCGGAGAATTGCAAT